>NW_025110727.1:79108-302556 GCF_011392965.1 Frieseomelitta varia
CACTACGTTATTGTCTCTACATTCTGAGAAATCGAGGGTGTTTATGTAATCGAGCGGCTGATAGATATTGCGAAGCAAGGGTTTACTGCAGCGATGGAAATTCATTATTAACGTAAATCAACCCAATTACAAACTCTATTCACGTCTGAGTCACTCGATTACACAAACACCCTCGTAGCCAATGCTCCAATGTAAACACTTTTACATTAAATTCCTATTTTGTTTCGCAGGCGATCCACCGTGCCATTCGTCCACTCGTCTTCTGAACTCCGTCGAAGGGATGCGGAGGAACGCCGAATGGTAAGTGGAGATCTCTTGTTGAATCCGAATCATAATCCGTGTGATCTTTAATATACACGATAGCTTACATGTATTTGTATATTTAAATCCATAAATATTTATTTATACGTATGATTTACTGAATTATTTTACGATTTATGATTTTTCAAATTCTTCAATCGATGAATCATTGACTGTGAATATGTATATTGTAGGTATTTGTACGTTCACTGTTCGATAATAGTAAAAATACTTTCTCATTGATAAGTAGTTTGAAATTTGTGAAAAGATACGAACCGTTCGATATTGGCTCTATCGTGCCACATGTGTGTCTCTCGTAAATAGTTTTAATTTACGAATACCCATGTTTTATAGATACTATTCTCTATTTGTATTTGAATATATTCGTCAAGTTTCGCGTCTCTTCCCGAGACTGCTAGAAGCAAAGAAATAATGACCTCGATTAAAGGCACGATACGAATGATCTCGAATATATCGGTTCATGAATCTCGAATTTCTTAACCTATTGCGCTAGCAACTGTTTCACGGACCATAACGAGTGACCAAACCGTATACAATAATTCGCCTTCTTTTTTAAATTCATCAAAATTACTAAGAAGTAATAAATTTATTATTTGTTTTGCCTGGGTTATACTTCAATGTACTTGAAAACTAAGAAAATGTTGCAATTTTGGGCCAAATATTCTCGACGTCCGTCCAGCGCAAGTGGTTAATAAAAGATTCACGATCTGCGTGAGTACACACGTGCCCTCGTAAACAAAGTTCAGAAACAGTGATCTCTACGGTCGACAGAAATCCAAGAGTACTGCGTGTTCGATCACGCAGGTGAGTAATCGGCTAGGACGGACGACAATCAGTACGAAGCTGAACCAGGCGAAAGTTGATTCGTGCCGGTCGCAAATTCAATTAAAAGTTGCGGTTATTAGGTTGGACAATGAGTCCCACGAGCCCCTCTCTGCTCGAGGGAGGCAAACTCTCTGTCGTGGAGAAGTAGAGGGAGAAGAGATAGATAAAAAAGGACGAAACGTAAAACTAATGGGGTCCTTGCTGATTCCGCTCGGCTGCCACCTTGATTAAGCTGCTCGCGACGCTTCGAGAAAATATAATGACTTCTTTACTCTGCAAACGTCGCTACCCTCACTGCTAGAGCTTCCTTTCGCTCTTCCTCTTTCTTTTATCTGTATCTGTTTCACTCTCTATCTGTCTTTGGTTCCACCCTCTACGATATTTCTACAAGAGAGGAGGCTCTCGCTCGTCTGGAGATAAGTCGACGTCTGATTTCAAAGATTAATTAACGAGACGCGTACGCGTACGCTCGCCAAGGAATCTGTTCGTGCTCGAAAATCGCGATAGTCAAAATAATTAATTGTTGGGAATGTAAATTACTCTTATCATGGTATTACGCGTTTATGTTCACCAAGATGAGAGAACATCCTTAAAAATGATCGAGTTTCGTTGTTTCTTACGTAACGTAATTGAATATGCAGTATTGCAATACATGCAATAGAAAATAATTTAAATGTTACATAGGAAGATATAAGTTTTAGAAACGTACAGGGAAGATTAATAAAACTTTTACTGACTTGAAGATTGACATAGACAATTATATATATAATTTGAAGAAGCCATCAAAAGTAATTTTGAATCAAGTTTCTTTCATTTTTAATAAATTTTAATGCCTGTGGCAGTTGTATCTAAAATAAACAGGTTAAATTCTTAAAGGAAAATTCTTCGTTTTTCGGCCATCAGTAATATCTGTCGTCAAAGTGACTTGAATGTTAAATAATATTTCAAGCTGTGTGTGATGTGATTTATATTGCATAAAAGATTCGCGAGTCGTTATTGTTAAAAAATATATTCAGTTCTTGAATTCAGAAGAATTCTCTTTCTTTCAGACTCTAAAATAGTTAAATTCAGATCATCCCCAGATTTCACATCTAAAAGAAATCTTTCAATCTACCTCATAGTTCAAATACTTCGCGATTCTAACTCGAATTTGAATAGAAAAATTCAGTGTTATAATATAGGCAATGGCATACAGAACGATTGAACAAAAGATTGAAAGATCAATATGCATCGATAGGTACGACGTAGAGCGTAACTATATAACTCAGCTCGTTTCTCCGCGTGATCGAGCGTGGAAAAGGAAATATCGAGAAAATTCCCGATCGATTCGTGAATCACGAGAAATCGTGCGGCGCGTCAATCATCCGGGGGTGTGTCGCCTCCTCGGCCGACTTATTATGATAATCGAACGCCTTAATTAAGCGCTTGCGGTGCAAAGGTCGTCGTACGTTCACCCAACAGCCGGCACAATGGCGAACAACAACGCGGGGAACAGCCGTGAGGGGGAGGAAACGTTGGCGAATTGCTCGTGGCCTCCGCAATCTCGCCGGGAGTCCCGACCGCCGAGATTAAGGGAATAAATATCCAGAGCCGATAATTGTATTGGTAGTTTCAGTAACTAATGATCTAAAAGTCGTTAGCGCCGTGCCCGATTCGTGAAGGGTGTTACGAGCTGCTTGTACTTTGGCTCTGGGACGACCGGCGAGATGGTTGGACGAACGAGGAGAGAACGGTGGGAAAAAAGAGAGAGAGAGAGAGAGAGAGAGAGAGAAAGGCACCCGAATGAAACTACCACCTCCGACGCACCACCGACCAATTCGACGTTTGCACGATGGTAATTCACGATCGTGGCTGCTGCGAACCTCCACGAGAATTAGAGGAACGAAATCGGAATGTATCGTCGTCGAGTGTCTCATCCCTTTGGCAATGCTGGTTACAGCATGGTTGTACTCTTGCGTTTGAAGAGGTTGGCTGATTGGGTCGTTTGAATTTTCGTTGTTTTCTTTTTTTTTTTTTTTTAGTTGAGACAGTCAGACTGTAAGGAAAAGAAGTGACGTAATCAGCCTTTACGATTTTTAATTGTTTAAATAGTACAGACGGTTTGTGAACGCGCTTACAATTTTCTTGCGTTGTTTCATATATTTGTTCAATATAAAATATGTTGAAGTACGTGTATGTTTCTTTTATATTTTTTTCAATGGACTTGTTACTGTTCAATCACATTTAGAGATTTTCAGTATTAACATAAGAAGATTGACTTATCTTATACTATGATCTATGATATATACACTTGTACTATGATCTTCAGACGTAATTGATCCAACACATTCGTAGCAAGTGACGCGAATTCACGTCATTTTTAAATTCAGTTTTCTTTTATCGTCGTTGCTTCAATCATAAACTTCTCTTACGTTACCACATTAACCCCTTGCGCTGATAACTTGTTCGCGGACCATAACGAGTGACCGAACCGTATACAATAATCCGTCGCTTTCTTTTTCCTTTTGAACTCGTCGTCGGTGTAACATCACTGGACAGAAATCATTAAGAAGTAATAAACTTATTGTTTGTTTTGCCTTGGTTACATTTAAATATACTTAAAACTGAGAAAATGTTGCAATTTGGGACAAAAAATTCTCGACGTGCGTGGCACGTTATCCCATAAGCAAGAGGTTAAGCGTGTCGTTATAAATAAATTGCCTCGCAAAGATAAGAACGGACAATTTACAATCTTCGTCTGCTATAAAGTGAAAAACAATCCACCAATCGTGGCTAAAAATAATTCCACCGTTCTCCACGTCCACGTTGTCCGCGGACAGATATCCTAGATCGACCTCACTTTATAGTCTAGCTCTGACCGAAGGAGAGCCGAACCAGTCGCCTGAAACGTACATCGTTGTTTCAAGCATCGACACCAACTTCATACGCATCGGTGGTACGCGATCGGCCGCGACCATTCGTTTTCTCTTCTTCCCCCCCCGGTAGAGAGCATCAAAGCGGTGGCTGCCGATGGAACGCATTGTTCCGCATGGAATCGGGCGTTTTTCGAGAGAAATATCGACACGACCGCGGCGGGAAGGGGCCGCCGACTGCGCGGGATGTCGGGTGCTAACCTCTTGATCCTCGATCACGGGGTAGGAGGACGACCGCGCGAAACTCGAGTATTCGTGGCCACACGACGGCCGATAAATAACAGGCGAGACTGGTTCTGCATACATCCGCGTGTATATAATCGGGCGACAGGCCTTTATGCAACAACGCGTTGCGGAACGCGTCCACGCGGAGCTTTCGGTGCTTCGGTTCTTGGCCCAGCAGGATGTCGACCTTCTGCTTCAACGGGTTCCGCTTTTCGCCGATTCGCGCCGAAAGATTCGTACTCTCGTATCGAATGTTGGTACGTTGCTTCTTTTCACCGTGACAACCAAGACTTTTTTGCTCTACCTAAGATTGGTTCACGTGAAATGTACGTGTCGTTTTCTTGTTTTTAGTGTAATGCCACCTGTTAAATCTCGTCCTATTGTTAATTATGAGTTAGAGAAATTTATATACACTTGAAAATTCTTATTATATGTTATATATATAATTATATATATCATATAAAAATTCTTATTATATATTATATATAACATTATATATAATAAGAATTATACAGTATAAATTCTTATGAATAATTCTTATATATATATTATAATTTTTAATAAAAATTTATGACGCAAACACGATAAATATATGACAATAGAACGTAGATTTTCAAATTCTTCAAATTAGTACGCAGACTAGATTGTAAGACGCAGAATAACGAAGAATATACGAAAAGGATATACGAAACATATAAAATATGTATGTCTATCAAATTTAGTCTCTTTAATTTAACACTCGAACGACCAGTGACGTTACTGTGTATCCCAAATCACGATATAATTCCATTATATTTATTCATTCAAATTATTTACCCAAGTAGATCAATTTTCTAACATTCCGCGGATTCGCGATACACATATACATCAGCAAGAATCGAAATGTTAAAGTCACCAACTCCTAACGAAACTTTCCTAATTCCCAGATGGAATTTTGTTTCTTTGATCACGTTCCCAGGCACGCGAATTTACGCTGATCAAAAGTGGTACGAATGAAGGGATAAAGAAACTAAACGCAAGGCAAGCCCTGCGGACGATCGATTTCGCCACTCGGCCACCGATGAGAAACGGTGAAACGGAAATCTTATCAACCGCGAGCCCTACACGTCCCCGCCGGTGATCATCCATTAGATTCGATCGTCCATACGCTTTATTGTATCCGCAGTCGATCGCGCGCGTGCTCGCGTCCAGAACGATCGGGCACGATCGCGGGTGAATGGAAGGGCGAACGACGACAGGTGGGCCCCGGGTCTCTTGATAAATGAAGTGAGAACTCGCGGCTACTTATCCGCCGATGCATCAAATACGTCCGGGCGAACGGATCGCCGGTATTAAAAGTGCATCGAAGATGTATGCTTTGTCTCTCGGCCCTTTTCCCCGAGCACCGCGGAAATATGTTCCTCGCGAGGCCGTGCTTCTCCTCTCGCGAGCTTTCCTTTATTATTGCCAGCTCTCTCAACTGTTTCGAATTATGACCGAGGATGTTGTTGACGCCACTGTTACAGTTATTTGGAAATTCTTGCCATCGTTTTGGGAAATTTACGAGCTTTTTTTTGGTTCTTTCTTTGGTTCTTTTTTTTGGTTCTTTCTTTGGTTTTGGAAGATTTCGAAGATTCCACACGGGGGCGTTTGGAAATCGTTCGTTTATTATCAGGGAATGTGGCGTTTGGAATTTCAATAGATCAAATAAGAGATTCCGTTGCTTCGTTGTGTTTTATATAATTGTAGAATACTTGATAAATTAATCAGAACTTAGTCATCGCAAGCAACATATGTCGAAAACGACGTACAACAAGCCAGAGGACGAAATTTAATCGCACGTTGGTAACTTTCAAGATCAATTTTTCTAATGTTTTGAAAGTTTGCTCTGTCCTACTTTCAGGCGAAGGTTCTGCTTCTGAAAATTTTGATTTTGACACACAGACCTCCGGCGAACGTCTCTCTTGACAAACGTGATTATTAAAAAAATCATGTGAATGATAAACCTCGAGGTGGCTCGAGATAGAAAGTAAAATCGAGGATGATGAAGTCCTCGAAAGTAATAAATTAGCTGGAACGATCTGGACGTCGTTTGCTCCCCTAAATCTTAAATCTCTGCTCACCCGGTAATTATTCCAAGGTGTCGATAAACATTCCTCTCATTACACTTGAACAAATAACCCGATTCTGCGAGGAAGACGCAACGTACACGCCCGCTCGAAAGTCTTGGGACAAACACTGCATTTGCTTCGAAACTGGAAACACGAACGATCTGTAAAATGTTAATTTCGCATTAACGATTAATGACATGTATAATTTAATCCCCCTCGAGCATTCTGGATCGTTCGTTCTTGAATTTTTCCAAGCAAATTCTCTTTACTCTTCCCGAAAAATCTGATTTAAAGATCTGACTTAAGGACTGACTGAAGTAAAGACTACTAAGTATTCCCAATTTATTTTTCGAAAGCCAAGCATGAACATGAACGACTCGGTTTTCCTATAGACAAGGCGATAATATGCTTGCAAAAATTTTATTATCTATGTCAAATATTGTCTAAGCAGAAGTAAAATGTGTCCTGAGACTTTTGGGCAGTAGTGTATCTAGTGCTCTTCTTCATACAGAACTCCTATCCCAAGACTTTTAACCGGCGGTGTACATCCCGTCCTTCGTGTAATATATTGCTAATAATTCCTACTAGTGCGAGAGATTATCGACGTATCGACGTTCCGCGATGAACGTGAACGATCTACTCGCGAGCGGATATAGGCTCCGTCTCGCCTTCCGGGACAACGAGCCAGTCGAAAATCGGCTGGCAGAAAAATCTGAAACGTAGAAAGGTGAAAGTAGGAGGGAGAAGAGAGTGAGAAGAGTGCTGATGCGCTGGCAGCGTAAATTATCCGCACGGTGTGTATTTATCGGGAGATTTACAAGCGGGCAGCGCGCGTTTGATTTACACGCCCGTGCGTCCGTGGCCGCGCTGAAACGGTTAAAAGGGTTCTGTCGGGTGAAATATGCAACAGGATGCGGCTGGACCCTTCGACCACATCCACCGGAATCGTCCACCGACCCGCAACACTGTTATTCGGCCGATCTTGTTGGCCAAAAGTCGCACGCACGGCAATTGAAAGCGATCTTTTTCACGCCTCGCGATGATTGTTATAAA
The DNA here is from genome assembly GCF_011392965.1 of Frieseomelitta varia. NCBI lineage: Eukaryota > Metazoa > Arthropoda > Insecta > Hymenoptera > Apidae > Frieseomelitta > Frieseomelitta varia. The sequence continues at coordinate 86,535 of NW_025110727.1, forward strand.
ATTTTCTAACCGTTAAGCAAAGAGAGATCTTAAGAGGTGTTTTATTTCGCGAATTGCAAAGTTGGGGAACGGGTGGTGAGAGAAGGTTTGAAAAATTTCTCCCTTTCACAGGGATTTGAAGCAGCTCGCGAAACACGTTGCTCCAATATAAAATATTTACAATTAGTTTTTATACCATTTCGAAGCTAAGATCTTCCTCCTAAAAATTACAGAATTTTAATTGGGAATCTAGAGAGTTTCCTCTTTGATTTCTCTTGATGCACCTGCGCTCTTACATTGAGGATACGCCATCATTGATAATCATCGTAGAAAATTAATAATAACATTTTTTAATATCTATAGATTTTAATATCTATAGACAGATATATATCTTATATATCTATAAATTTTAATATCTATATTTTTTAATATCTACAGACAGTTGAGAGCTTCGTTGAAATCGATAGAATTTTATAAACTTTCTAACTTTTGTCTTTCTAGTTCCTAAGAGTTACCATAGTGAACTAATATCTAGTCTATTACTCAATTTTCTAATAAATGCACCTAGAAACTTCATTGCAATTGACAAAAACTAAAAACTATACTAACACACTACGTAACACATCAAGCTGCACATATTTCATACAATTTCCAAATTCTATTCTCCCTGCTCTCCCTTCGAACCATTCCCTCGAATCATAATATTCTGTCACAAACGCAATCTCTCCTTCGAACACTTCATTCTCTAAACACCGAGAAATCTAAAGAGCCTTCGAAGAACAATCAATCCACTGTGTATCTAAGTAGGCGTGTACACCCAGTCGGAAGAGGTCTCGGGAGAGCGCAGTGTCAGTGGAAGAGGGTGGCGAGGCAGAAATACCGCGGGAACACCGGTAAACGGCGGTCGTTCATACATCGGCCGGGCTATGAATCGTCCGAGCGTGAGATCGTAAAGTTGTCCTTATCATCGTCTGCATCTTAATGCAGGTTACATACATACGTTACGTACTGTGTTCCGTCTTTACGTGCGCTCGTGCGAGCGCCTCTTGGTCGCTGGGTAGAGTAGGTACATACTGTACGTTATGACGTTCCGCGAGTGGAACGGTAGAAAGAAACGATAGAGAAGAAGAAAGAAGAAGTATGAAAGAAAGAGAGAGAGAGAGAGAGAGAGAGAGAGAAGAAGTCCATATGCAGAGCCAACTGGCCGGGGCACAGGTGTCAGACGCCTCAAACAACATCTTTATTCCCAGCTCTTAACCCTAACCAGCTCGCAAGCGTAAGCTTTAATATATTTGCCCGCGTGTACCTACGTGCGCATCACACGCGTTTGACGTGTTACTTCGAGGCTGGTTCCTGAAACCGTCATCCATCGAGGACGCACGTACGTAGTTTGGACGTACTGGACGTTTATTCGTTGTCTCGTGATGCAGGGGGATTCTGATATTTGGAAGAAATATAGGAAGTTGGATGGAATATTTTGTGTATTAATTCTGAAGGATTTCAGATGGTTACGTAAAGGAGGAGGTTTGTTATATTTCGGTCTAAATGCAAATATTTTAACCTGTTAATTACGTAGTCGAGTTGAACTTTTTGAAAAAGTTATGAATTTACTTTGGAAAGGAGTGTACATTCCCTGCTTCGATACAAGATTTAATAAATAATTAATAAATAATTTTATACACGAGGAGTGTAGAAGGAACACACACTAGATACTTGAAACTGTTTTTAATAAAAAGAAAGACTTAACTTTTTAGTTAAAGAAGTCAGGTTAAAGTTATTGGTACTTTTGTATGTATTACAAAATATTGAAGCATAAGTATCAATAAATAGTTTTTCAAATGAGAAAAATAATTATATTTTATTTTTTAATCCCTAAGATGACAATGGTCGTTGTACGTAAGAAATTATAAACTATTTAAATAAAAATGGTTAGAATTACTTGTCACTGTAAAAAGATACACTTTTATTATTTCGACAGATATTTTGATTTATTTAGATCGATATTAATAATAGCGTAACTCTTGAAACTGTTAAGTGTCTGACGAGGGAGGATGATTCTACTGCACGACTACTATTCACACGTGGACTAGAAAGTAAAATAATACGATTTTGCACTCTGACGGCTGATAGAGCAATTGTTCTTCATACTTTGTTTTTTTTTTTTTTTTCAAATAATTTTTGATTATGGAAATATCAGACAAGAACATCGTATATAAATTCTTACATTCCATATTTACGTAACACGTTTGACAATTTCTTTTCGTTCAATCAAAATTTCACAACTACCCAAGCAATTGTTCGCCTGTTCAGTAGCTACACAACGCGTCAACTGCACTCGTGATTCTTCCATCATTCACCACAACCTATCCGTTCAGTCTCTGCCAATCTTCCTAGAATCCATCAGCTTTCCCTTTCGACGGTCCACCAACGCAAATATCTAATCAGAATCGAGCACGCGGGGCTCTCCGAAACAGATCGTTCGACATTCCAATTGTCGTCGGGGTCCCCCGGAACGATTCGTCGAACCGAGAAAGCGTTCCGGGCCGCCTTTACCCCGAACTGGCCCGAATACGGTTTCTCGTATCATCCCCCCACGTTCCACAGCTCCTCCGATGGGAAAAGGGAAAAAACAAAAGGAGTTGCGCTCGTCATCGTCGCGTATACCCCGTACGATAGCGCATTCAAATAAAGGCGAGGCCGGCGGCGAGACGCTCTCGTGGCTGGTGACAAGGCCTGACGCTAGCCCCTTTTGATGTCGCCGCCTCGGTCGGCATCTGATTAGCATCCTCCTCATCCCTCCCACTAACTCTTCTTCCTTTTTAACCTTCGTCCCTCCCGCTGGAACGTTCAAGTGAAACAAGGAAACGAGAGTCACGACGACGACGACGACGACGACGACGATGGGCAAATGTTGAAGAAAGACAGAGAGAGAGAATGAAGAACAACGTCAGAGTGGATGGTGGACCGTTGACTGAACCGCGTCTCGTTCTCGTCCGTCCATCTCTAGTCTCTCTCGTCTCTAACCTTGCGGTACGAGAGAAGAGGGAATCAGCGCTTGAAGGAAGCTCCCGGCCAGTTGAGTTATTCCCGGCCGCGGTATTCTCTTTCTCTCTTGGTCTATGTCGCCGGAGCCGCGGCGACATCATTTAAATGTCCCTTTGCGGAGCGTCCGCGCTGCGGGTTTTTAGTCCCTCATCTCGGCGACGAGGCAACGGCCCTCGCGCCACCACGGGAATACGAGACGAGGATATACTAGAGATTCAGCTGGTATGCGACCGAATACCGGCATACTAAGCAGGACTGACGTTTCCTTGATCTTTCCTCAGGGCCTAAGTGGCGGAAGATTGGGTTCGATGTTCCCTTTAGCCTAGTCAACGACTGACGGACGTATATGTAATATCTGCAAACACGAACAGCCAATACAGATATTTGCGATACGTTTGCAATAATTACACACGTGGATTATTGCGTGTAACTAATTGTAAGCTCAACGGATACGATTTTTTTTTTTTTTTTTTTACAAAGTTCAAGGCCAACGCATGTAATTCACAACTGTCGGCAGAAATCTGTTTCTGAAGAGAAGAAAGACAAATTTTAAGTAATCAAAAGAATTTCACAGAGATTTTATTCGCAATAAATTAGTCGCGAATTTTGAAATTGAAAAAGAAGAATTACACGTGCTCGACAGACAAAACATCCCCTTCGAGGAGCAGAACCTACCTCCCTCCAGTCCGTCAACTCCCGAGAGGGAACCTCGCGGCAAAATTTTACGCGGTACAGCCACCACACTCGTTGCACGCCGGAATGACACGGCATTCCGAACGCAGTACACCGGCCGCTCCGCGGATACACAAAGGGCAAGAGAGAGAGGGGGGCGGGAGAGCGCATTTAGCAAGGATCTTCGGTAATTGTCATTTCTGACCAGCCAGACATACCTAACCTCGTGCAGAAAGAGGCCTGGCTTCTCCTTATAATAATATGCGATCACGGCGGAGCGGTGTCTTTCTGTGCTCTCTCTCTCTCTCTCTCTTTCTCTTTCTTTCTCTTTCACGGCGACCAATGAAGCACGGCGCTTCACTTCCAGTCCGCGCGGTCCGGTCCGCCTAATAAAACGATCGTCGATTATCGTGCAATTATGCCGTCTCATTAATCCACCGGCAATTATGTCCTCCCCCTCCTGCGCGTTCTGTCAACCACGTACCGGTCCTACGTGGCTCTCCCTCTCTCTCTCTCTTCTTCGTTGTTCCTCCCTTTCGCGTTCCCTGGGTCCCACCTCGGGCCCCGGCGTTCCTCTTTGTCGCCGTCCTCTTTTCGTGCGTTCCCTCCCGCGGAGGGAACCACAACAGGACCTTATCCGCCGTTTCATAACTTATGAACGTTGACAAGCGCACGCTGCAATGTTGGGACAACGTCGGGGCCCAGTCACTGCCGGGCAATTACACCCTACTTGGAACCTGAGGTTCGCTGCCAGCCAACGGACACGCGGCATCCGCCGAACTTTTCGGTCGGTTCGTTTCTTTCTTCCTTTTTTCTTTTTCTTTTTTTGTTTTTCTTTTTTCTTCTTCCTCAGAAGCGGCGACAGTGGGTAGGTTCTTCTTCTTCTTCTTCTTCTTCTTCTTCTTCTTCTTCTTCTTCGTCGTCAGCAGTGGAAAGAACCTAGATGCCCACGCCTTGTACTTTGATATATACTTCAGTTACGTGCTTCGACCGCAATAGCTAGCGCGTGTCGCTAAGAACTTTCTCTGATTTGTCCGGTGCCAGGTTTCAGATCTCGATTTAAATATGAAAGACGGACGTGTGGGTTTTGTATTTTATATTTTGTTTGGTTATTAAAGTACAAAGACAAAGTATCCGAGTGTTTGTAGCTGAAAGCAATTTTTGAAACAAATATAATATATATATATATATGGTATGTCATACGTTGCCCGGGTGTGCCAACGAAACCATTAAAGATACAAAAATATCTGAAAATGTTATTTAACATTCTGAAATTGTAAAACTTCAGTCTTTCCAGTCTACGTCGTTCTTACGAGACGCGTGTCGATCGATTTCACCTTCCAAGAGAATTCCAAAGACAATGCATCTCGAATAATTCCTCGATATTCTCTCACCTTCGCCAAACTCTCGTCTTCCCCCTCGAAATTCAAAAGAAACGCGAGCAAGTGTCCAACGCCGGCAGTTCACCGGCTCGACAAATCGTCAGTCCACTTAAGAATCGCTGTGCGCCGGTTTGCAGCGGCCCTGGACGCGCGCTCCCCGTGGGAGGAGGCAGCATCAGCTCCTACCAGAGAGAGACTTGCAACGAGAGTGGATCTCTCACAATCAGAAGAACCTTCAAAGAGTTGGGACGAAAGGAACGGAGAGAGAGAGAAAGAGAGAGAAAGTAGAGGAAGAGAATAAGAATCAGCGGGAGCCTTCGCGGCGGGCTGGGATGATTGAAAAAAATATCCGGCAGGCGGTCGTGCTGGTCGCGGCTGTGACGAGGTTTCACTGGTGCGTCGGGCCGCCGCGCCGGTAGCGGAATAACGTCGGCTTCCTGTGAGCTGGCGCGCGCACCACGGCGGCGCTTTTGCCACGATGTAGATTTGTTTGCATTTAAAAATCAAATCGAGCCGCGCGGCGTCCACCGGTTCGCTGCCTTCTTCCCGTCTTTCTCTCTTCTCTCTTCGTCTCCTCCTTACCATTCTCGTAGCCCTCGATGTACGCCAGCGCAGAAACAGAAGCAGAAGCAACAGCAGCAGCAGCAGCAGCAGCAGCAGCAGCAGCAGAAGCTCGCGGTTCTCTCTTCTTTTCTCGGCAGGATCGGCCGATGCTTGCCCGGGAAGGTTGGTATGCATGGATCCAGCGCGCGGCGAACACAGCTTCCTCCGCAGGTTCTCTCTCGCGGTCTCGCTCACTTCTCCGTGGTCTCGCCTCTCAGTCGGGGACAATGCACGCCAGTTTTTGCGTCGTTTGCTTCCACCGAGAGCACGATCCGGACCGATGGATCTGCTCGCGGACCTGGCCTACCATTCTCGTTTTCTTCCTCCCTCTTCTTCCTTCTCTTCTTCTCCCTCCGACACACTCCTCCGCCGCCTTTTTCTTCGCGATGCCTCTTTCTTCTCCTTTCTCTCTCTCTCTCTCTGTCTCTCTCTCTCTCTCTATCTCTATCTCTATCTCTTCGATTCGCTCATTTTTCCCTTCTCTCGCTCATCTCGCTGGCCGTTCTTCCCCTTTCGCTCTGAAAGAGGAGAAAGACTGTCGCTCGTTCCTCCTCCTCTAACGACGACGACGAACGCCGGTCGGTCGCTCGTTCTCCAACCCACCCTCGCGCACAACGAGACCGAAAATCCTCCGCGGCACCCGGGGAATGCGGCGCATGATTACCTACATCGAACCAGAGGGCCGACTCGCAAGAAGGATCAGCCTCCTCTCTGTCCACCGTGCTCTTTCCGCCGGATTCGGAAGGATTCTTCGTGGCTGTCTCTCCGCTGAGACACGATCGATCGTCGACTCGAGATCGTGTCTACGGCGATCGCCCCCTTCGCTTGTTCCTCCGATCGCGTTAGGTGTCTCGGATGCTTGATATGTAAACGAGAGGGGATCTTCGGGCCACCCTTCTCCTCGGTGAAAAATTTGTCGGACTATGCCGACTTCCGAGAATACGTTTTACGTTGCTCGCCGTGAACGTCGGCGAGGTCTCTCCGATTGTTGGAACTTTTGCATTCCGTTCTTCGCGTCGTTTCAATTAATTAAAATTGAGTCAGTTGTTTCGATCAATGAAGTCGGAAAAATAGAATGAATTGATCGTTTCAATGGAATTGAATTGAATGAAAGAAATGAAATGAATTCATCATCCACTACGATGGAAAATGAAAAGAGTTCTAGCAGTGAAAATATTTTTTGGTCCAGCCAGTGTGTTTTATAACCAAATCAGAATACACTGATATGGCACTTTTGTCTCACTGACTATCTCTACATGATCTGTCAAAGAGCATAAATTTTATTCAAGAGGAATTTTCATAATCTGATCCCCGTATAAAAACATTTTTATCAGATTTTGCGTTGAATATTAAGGATTATCCACAAGTAATTCTCTTCAAATCTAATGACAATAATTCACCTTATTATAATACAATTTATATTCCAGTTAAATATATTGACAAAAGTAGCGTGCTTATTGTTAAATCATATCGTAGATTAAAATTGCATTAACTCTTAAATAAAATAAAACTTTGTACACTGTCAAGAAACGACACTAATTACGGATATCCCAAATACATCATATCATGTACCATAAATGTGTCACAAGTTGTTCTGATTCTTCGTAAATTCGTCTTCACGAGTGAATGATGTCCGTGAGATAAAATGTCAAATCAGAATACACTGATATGGCACTTTTGTCTCACTGACTATCTCTACATGATCTGTCAAAGATCGTAAATTATATTCGAGAGAAATTTTCATAACTGATCCCCGTATAAAAACATTTTTATCAGATTTTGCGTTGAATATTAAGAATTATCCACAAGTAATGTCATTCTCTTCAAATCTAATGACAATAATTCACCTTATTATAATACAATTTATATTCCAGTTAAATATATTAACAAAAGTAGCGTGCTTATTGTTAAATCATATCGTAGATTAAAATTGCATTAACTCTTAAATAAAATAAAACTTTGTACACTGTCAAGAAACGACACTAAATACATCATATCATGTACCATAAATGTGTCACAAGTTGTTCTTTGTAAACTCATCTCCACAAGTGAATGACGTGCCGACAGAATCCTCCAAGTGGTCATTGCCTCGTTACTCGTCCGTGTACCAATAAGCGGCGAACGATCTCCCTATCGATCGTGATTAACAGCATTTCCACGAGAGCCAATTCTTATCGATCCAAGCTTTTCTCGAGATTTCGCTGGGCGGGGCTCATTGAATTGAATCAGCCGGCATTAAGTCGGATTATATGGCTAAACTGTCGGAGATGAAACGCGTCGCGGACAGATATATTAAGGCTGTCAGCGGAGACGGAAGGCTACATGATCGGCCTGGCGAGCGAAGCCTGGACGCAAAACGAGTCCCTGTGAAAACCATCTCTCGCTTCATTCGACGCTGCGACAGGAGCACGCGACAGCTTTCCTGTTCTCGTGACCGTGAACCGTTAAACGTCCACGAAGCACAACGACCATCCTGTCTAGGATCGCCGATCGATAGCTCCGAGAGTCGAGAAAAACCGTTCGTTATCCGCGGTTACAACGACGCACTTGCCAACATGCTCGAACTGTTATCGCGGCTTTTCCTACTCGATTCCACGCGATGCTCGAGCACCGAGTATTGAAATTCCTCAAAATGGTGATTGCCGGTTGTGGCTGTAATTTCGTGGGAAGGAAATCATTTAGGGGAGAGTGGGACTAGAATTCCGTAGAATAGATACTTAGGAGTCTATTTTAGAAGAGAGGAGAGTAATTTCAAGTTTCCTTCGAATACACAGTTTCTAACAAAACTATCAAATTATCGTATTCGATGGTCACTGGTTTCAATCATTTCTGCAGTTACTGAGAATATCTGGGTGTTTCCAGCGGACACCTATCGCGATGAAAATACGATCACGCGTTTATTTATGTATTTGTGTTCATCGTAATATAATTTAACACGCGTATCGTTCCCTGCAAATAAATTTTTTATCGTAGATATTTAAACGAGATACAGTGAAACAAGCTTGAAGTTCCAAGTACGTTGAAACACCACCAATTTATATACAAACGATTTATCGATCGAAAATTTCGTTTCACTAAATAAAGATCGAACAAACGAAGTTCCGTTTGACATTTAAAGACTCGATTTTCTCTATTTTTCTCCATTAGCGAAACAAGACAAAATATATTCAAAAATCTCGCTCGAGACAAAAAAAAAATCGAGCATTTGAAATCTTCTGAATAATTTATTGCGTAATAATTATCAACGTACGACATATTTAAATACGTAGCGATCCCACTGCCGAACAATCATTCTTCCAATGTTGAAAGAGCTGTATCAGTCGCGATTTATGTTCGACGATATCGATAATATTTCAAGCAGTCCTCGTTTCTTCCTCTCCGCTCGTAAAGACGGAGCGAGGAAGAGGAGTGCGCGGTTTTTCGCGGCGCGAACGCGATCTAATTGGATACGAAATGAAGTGGACGAAATCGACGAGCAAAAATCGCCGCGCGTGGAATTTGAAATTCATATCTTCCGGCTACGCGAAAGGGTGCGTCGCTCGTGCATCCGTCATCTTTTTCTGCCGGCCAGGAGAGCGCATAATTGCGCTGCTGCATAAACCGCGTCCTGCTTGGACGTCGTGTCCGGGTCGATGTCATTGGCCGACCAACTCCGAGAAATCGTTATCATGTTTTCGCTTTGTATCCCCGTTGCATCATCGTCGATAATAATGCCAACTCTTGCAGAAAATTCCAAGGTACATCTGAGAAAAGGAATAATGACGACCGATTTCACTGAATATTACCTGTAAAAACTGAGAGATAAAACGTTTAATTAAACGCACGACAGGGATAATCGTCTTGAACACGTAATACGGTTCCATTGATCATCGATACGATAATATAATATAATAATAGATTTAGAATATAAGATCGTGACATCTTCGCTAGCTCTTTCGTATATTACACACATTTTTAAATTTGTCAAAACTTGGTCGATGTGATCATGACGATCGTGTCTCGCTGCAATATCACTGAAATTGCAACGTGTTTTATATAAACACGTACTATATATATTTATAAAAGGCTTCCACAGATGGTCGAATACTTCCGTGCATGACGTCCTGGGGATTGTTATAATTAACGAAGATTAATAATAACACCGTGGAGTCCCTCCCGTCTGACTTTAATTGCAATTAATTTCTAATTCACCTGTTTACCCGCCAGCTTTCTCTCTCTCTCTCTCTCTCTCTCTCTCTCTCTCCCCATTCCCTCCCCTTCTGTTCTGTTATGAATTAAAGGCGCGTTAACGTTAGACGATGTTAACGATTAGGATCAGGGGTCACGCTAATTAAAGACGCAGCCGTCGGGTCGCTCCGCGTATAATTCCGGCGTATATTTTAAGCAAAGTAAGACGTAAAACGTGCAACTGTGCAGCATTTGTAATAATATCCATAAAGTAATTCTATCGTGGAGAACGTATTATTCAGAATCGTGGGAATTAATCAGACTCTTTAGAGCAGACGTTAGTTTAGTTTTCCCTTTATGGCGGTTGACGCTTGAATTGATCGAGCGAAATAAAAAGACATTTAATTTTATTCGCAGATGAACGACTTGACAGTATTTTTTAGGACATTGGACTTTAAAATATCTAGAAGTTAATTAATATTTTAAAAAAGTTGTCTTCCGATTGAAATTTCAACACAAAATTATCATTATTGTTCCAATTTGTATTAATATTACACTATTATATCATATCATAATAAACTGTGTTAATTATACTATGTACTCTACTATATTAATAATAATCTTATTCCATAATCATTCCGAAATAGTAGAATGTTGCGATTTCAAGTAATTTTTGCAGTGACGTCAAACGTAGAAGAACGTTTTCATGCAAAATGTCTAGAATCGAATTAAAAATATCGAAATCTAGAATTAAAAATGTAAGAGGATCAAAAGTTTTCCGTGATAATTCCCCGAATTGTATTCTGCGGCGATTAAAACTTGATGAAATGATATCATCGTTACGGAGATTCAGAAATTTACTTATTCCTTATTAATTATTACAAGTATGTGACATTTTTACATTCTCTGATAGCAATCAAACTTCCCTGAAAGGTATCAAATTGTCCCTCCGTAACAACGAATTAACCACACTGATCGTCGATCGATTCACCCGGCCAGAAAAAGGAACAGAGAGAAGGGCCATGCAGCAAATTTATTTAATGGAATAATTTGTCTAATGTAATAATAGAATCATCGTTCGAAGAAAACGAAGGAAAGAAAAAGAAGAGGAAGGAAGGAGAAAGAAAGGGGGTAAGGGAATCGAAGAGTTTGTTGCTGGATTTCGGCTTCACGGGTCGTCGATTAACCAGAAGAGGCGATGAAAGAGTTCGATGAAATAATGACGGGACCAGGTCGATAAATAGTACGCCTCTGCTGGTTCCAGGGGCGGAGTGAGGCAGGTGGAAGGGGCCCGAGCGGGGCCCTTCGGGGCCCGCGTTAATGCCAGCCAACGGAAGACAGCTATCAAAAGCCCGTATTTAAATATTATCAGTGAAATTACAGTGCTCACTGCTCGCGAGGGATGCTCGATCATTACCGGCTGGCAATTCGGCCTCTTTAATCGCCGTTGTCAATACTAATCGACATCGTCGTTATTTAATATTCCTTCGTGCGTGTCTTTTTTCTTTTTTCTTTTTCTTCTCCTCTCCTTCTTTGCTCCACACGCGGAGGAATGGGAACGCCGAAGCACACGAAGGCGGTAATTAATTGAATTAATTAAAATTGCTCCTTCAGAAAATGATTGTCAGACTTGGAGGATTTTTATCGAGTTTCGAAGGAATATCGAAAGGTGCAAAAGTATGCACGATATAAAATACAACGAAACAATTATACGAAAGTACAATAAATATCATGTATATAAAATGGGACTCGAAATAGAATATTTATCGTAATTTCGTATAATTGTTTTGTTGTATTTTATATAAAATAGAATTTCTATTACTTTGATCCCACTTTTTTTAGTTGTATGAAGAATCCGTAGTCTAGTATTAATTACATAGGTACGACATGTGGATTTTTGTTCGTTGAATTTCATTCGTCTCATTTACAAATTTAAAGAATCATTGCCTGATTCAGTACTTATAACATGATGTATTTTATTGCAGAAACGAATAATTTTTTTTAATAATTTATCCTTCGACTACTGTGAAATTATAAATATCATCGATTTTAAATTCTCAGTTACAACACCGATTGATATTCAACTTTACGTGAAATTAACGTGTCCCAGGAAATACTAAAACACTTGCTCATATCTGAGAATTAAAAATCAACAAAGATACGAATAATACTAACCTAAACCCAATTTTCAAATAGTACTTTAACATTATCTGCGTTTCACTGTAATACGTTAGATTACTAAAATTTCAGAAATTATTTCATTAGAAATTCAACAAAGTTAATAACTATTAAATTAATAATAAAACAAGAAATTTTGGTCACGAATAATCGTCCAATAATGCCAGAATTAAGAATTAAGGATCAATGTCGTGTGTCCAACTAGCACTTCCTGATTCTACTTAATTCGTGCCTGCGTGCACGTTAGTACACATCGATAAATAGACAAGTAATTCAACTATTCTCACAGTCGTCAATCTAAAATCCAAATCTCGATCGACAAATACCGTGACTCGTGTTCTTGCGCGTACACGATTCGCTCTTGTGATAATGTGGAAAACTCCGAAACCACGGTATTCATCGTCCGTACGTGATACCGTAACGTTCGCTCGGTGTTCGTCAGGGAAATGATCGCGATTACGCGCGAAATCACGTCGAAGGGATTAGCCACGCTGTTTTCACCGGCGGTAGCCGAGTAATAACGCGGCGAACATGCAATTAGGGACCGTCTACGGCAAAACAATATCGGCGCTCGGTATCTGCGCGCTGGGTCCTCATTAGCATAAACCGGTGAATAGAGCAACCATAGTTGGGGGGGGGGGGGGGAGATGCACACACGCATTGATAGCGAACGAAGAAGGTGAAGGGAGCGGTGGGAGGGGAATGTAGGAGGTGGAGAAATAATTAAAGCTCAACGATCGCTATCTAAATAATTAGAAGTTGGCGTGACTCTGCATAAGGCCGCCGTTGTACTCGCCGACTCTCAACTGTCAGATCGTAAGATCTCCGCGAGGCCGGCATAATTAGGCGAGAAATATGAACGAGAAATCCGTGGTATTTAAATGCGGCGACGCGGCGAGGAAGCGATGTGTCAAAATCGTGCCGCGGGTATTTTCTTTCTTTTTCTTTTTTTTTCTCTTCTTTCTTTTTTTCTTCTCTTTTCCACGATCGCGATACAAGTATGCTACCTCGTACGCTGTCCGTCACTGTGAGTCAGACGCGCTTTCGACTATCGTTTCCTTTGCGCAACACCGCGGCTAGAGTCCGTGAAAAATCGCGAGGGAACGTTGCGAAAAGAACGTTGAAACGAGGAATACAGTCGTCCGTCCTTTATAAACGAAATTTCGTTTTAACCTGTGAGAGAAGAAGATTGTTGGACGATTTTGCCGATTCGTTGGGAACTCAGCCTTTTATATTCTGACGGTACCGTTTTATGTTATTTTAATGCGGCAACAATTCCTCAGAACGCTCAAAGATACGTAGTAAACGAAGTATACTGCGTTTTATTATTTCCGATTTAAATTATAATATTATAAAGTATTTCTTAACTTTACTGTATAATATTATAATATTAAATTAATAATTACTGTATAATATTTTAATATTAAATTATAATATTATACGGTAAAGTATTTCTTATATGAATCTTTATTTATTCGAATATCTTAATTATGTCAGAATAAAAGAGAACGTTAGTTAGTAATTAACTATAGCAATATATTCTCGATCTTTCGATAAATATTCGAAAACATTGGAATTTTTTCGTCTTCAGAAATTGTATTGAAGTGGCTAATTTTTTTATTATCACGTAATTCGAGCAAATATAACAGCACTTTATAAACCTGAAGGTTTCAATATTTCGAAAACCTTTGATCGAGAACTTCCTGCCAGGTAACATTAAGATATTCGACAAATAGTGGTTCAAATAAGGGGATTGTACATAAAATTATTACACAGTAAGTAATCAAATGACACAAGAATATAGTAAAAATATCATAGTTAACTTTAAACAAGATCCAGCCTGATCCTAATCATTATGTGATTGGACGTTGTATTGAAAAATAAATAGCACATTGTGAAACTATTCGACAAATAGTGGTTCAAATAAAGGGATTGTACATAAAATTATTACACAGTAAGTAATCAAATGATACAAGAATATAGTAAAAATATCATAGTTAACTTTAAGCAAGATCCAGCTTGATTCTAATCATTATATGACTGGACGTTGTATTGAAAAATAAATAGCACATTGTGAAACGCGAATAATCTTCAAATTTCGCCAAATTCGGCAATTTATTCTGTCTCTTATTCAATTTCGTCGACACGTTGAATCTATTTCTTGGTCGCAACGTGACCGCGTGCCATCCGAATTTAGGCAATTGGAAGATGCAAATTACGGGAGAATTGTGTTCGAGGTCCGAAAGGGCCGTAACACGCGGAGAATTCGCGAATAGAGACGGAAGGAACGCAGGCAGGGGGTGGGAGGGGGGCGACGTGCTCGGCGGCATTGTCAAAGGGTTACTCGTGGAGGCTCGCGAATCACAGATGCAATCAGATAAAAGGGCGGTTCTTCTCGGATTACTGTATGCGAGCCCCCGCTGTGACCACGCACCTTAAACTACCATTCTCACGTGCGGCGACACAAGCGGGGCCCACGTGCTCGAGATACAGTTGAGGCCGACCAGCATGCGGGTTCCCATGCGTTATCGGGATCAAATTATATAATGCACCCTTGACAAGGATTCCGCGACCACGAGGTCTTTGTTAAACGCGACGGATCCTACATCCGTTGACTTCCTCGACTCGATCTTTCCGCGGTGGATCGTTCAATTTTTCACCGAGCGTATTCGACAGTTTGATCAACTTAACAATCTCGTAAAATTATAAATTTCGTTCAGAAAAATAATTCTACTGTATAATTTTAATTGTATCTCATGATAAAGTTACTTGAGATGGTGATGTGGTTTTTTGTTTTTCAGAAACTTTGGTGAAAAATTTAATTCAATTTTAATTTTACGAATTAAACGTTATGGAATGCATGTTGTATATTTTATCTAGCTAATTTCGCACTTTGAAATTCCCTGCAGTCTGATTGATAAAATGATTAACAAAGTTATATATTATCCTTTGTATTCTAATATATTTCAATAATACTTCAAGCAGGATAATTATGCTGCAAAATAGGAGGAACAAAGGAAATTATTCTGCGAATAATATCCACTCTGTATCATCAAATGCAAGATAATACACAGCCAGCGACTAATTAAAAATTTTGTATTCCTTAACATTCAATATTAACGAACGAATATTAATAACAAACGAGTTTAATATTAGTTGGTAAATACTTCACAGGACAAATTACATTATAAATCACATATGATCAATTGTATATAGCTTTCGAAGATGGCAGTTTATCTGTACAGTTCAAGAGATAGTAGCTCATGCAAACGATCATTTTCAAGATTCATGAATCTTACAAATTTCCTTTGCCAGCTGATACAATCGCTGCTAGATTATAAACTTCTGTTGCATAAACCGGTTCTACAATTTTACGTCAATTAGCAGAATCCTGATTTATACAATTGTTCCGTAGGAATCCGTTGTTTTATTATTTATCCTCCTTACTGTTACGCAAGAGGATCTGTCGGTACCGTTAATTTATAAAATTTCAAATAATCAGTTCAATTATGCAACAGATTTCTTGATATTATCATCGGGCGCGCAATTATATCGCGTTGCATCAGCATTGTTGCAATTAATTTCCAGTCACAACGATTGCATGCAGAAACGGAGTATCCTAGAGAGTCAGAGAAACCACTTCTGCAAAAAAAATTCAATTAATGAAAATAACAGGAAATGTCATCGACGAAGTGTTCAGAGACTCGAGACTCAATAAGAAACCTGTTCCCATCGGATGACAGTAACGAAACGACAGTCCACGTACATATGTTCGATTAAACAATCACTGCCGCGCGTTCATCGCGAACGAATTCGATCACGTCTCGACGATAGCCGAGCAACCACTATGATTACGCGAGCCACCTTGATGACGAACCCGAAGTCGTGCTAGCTTCGATGTAGGCACTGGCAATCGGAATCCTGTCGATCCAGCCTGGTATTAATCGGACTTTTGTTCCACGGCAGAGTGCTTATTAAGCGAGATTCTTTATTAAAGCATGCAAATACCAATCGTATCATAAGCCCCTATTAAATATAAACGTGACTGATCAGTGGCAACGTGTCGACGAGATGTTGCACGTGTAGGTTTAGTAGCTTATAGTTGACAGAAATAATCAACGTGATTTAAAGATAATTTTAATCAGTTAACGAGTTAAACTTGGATCCCATTCTTTGAAATATGTATATTATTTGTTAAATTACATTATATTTATATTTATAAAGGTTTCTATCAGTCCAGTAATTAATTAATTCCTCAGAGATTCTAGACGATTTTAAACAAACATGAGACAAGCATTGTTGATTAATTAATCAGAAAATAAAGTACGTGTCGATATTTACAAAGATCAAGATTGACCATATCGGACGATGATCAGTTATTATTAATTTTGTAATTCGAAGAATTTCTGTAATTAAGAAACTATCCAGTTTGGAGAACAGGATGTGGATACAACTTTATGATAAAGTTTTTCAAGAGCTGTCGTTATTGAATATGTCTGAAGCAAATGAAGTTCTCGAGAATTTCTTGCTCGTAAATATTTTACAAACTGGAGAACTCGAGTAAAACATGTTCTACGTTTACATCGTTCAATTTTCCATTATTAATAACTGGTTTTCATCAGTCGAACAATTAATTAATTCTTCAGAGATAATTAATTAATTCTCCACACGTTCATCTAAACGATTTTTAAGAAATAAATTGATAAATTGTAACGTCGATGGATAATTACAATCGTCGAATCTTTGAATTCAAATCAACGGAACTGTTCGTCGATTTAGGACGAAAGAACACGATCTGAGTGACCGTGTCTGAATACGATGGGCCAGTCTTCATCCTTGGCGGATTTCCGCATTTGTGTGCCTTCAGTTGGTATCGTTCTCCATACTGGCGACCGCAGAAGTCGCATTTGTACGGTTTCTCGCCGATGTGGCCGTAAATGTGCTTGGCCAATTTCGTTTTCACGCTGAATCGTGATTTACAGAAGTCACACTCGAATCGTTTCACCCCCGTGTGACGATATCTGTGTACCTTCAGGCCCCACGATCTTCTGTAACATTTGCCGCAGTCCTCGCACTTGTACGGCCTCACTCCTACGAGATCAAATTACGTTTCATTAATTACCAAAGCGAGGTAATTTTAATCGTTATTTTAATAATCATCGACGACGGTATAAATTTCTAGAATAATTGATCTCGAACGTGTCAATGAAATTTTTGTACTCTCGCTAACTAGGTTCCTCTTACGAAGATATATTTAGCTTCTCTCGGTTTATTTCAGAGTCACATGAAACAGGAAAAATTGTGAGATTGTAGTCCTAACTCGATGGAAAGGTTAGTGTATATGCATATTATTTTGTAGCCTTAGCATGTGAAAGTTTTGAACTGTATAAAAAAGATTGTATCTGGTCCCGCCTGATATCAAGGATTAAATATATCGAGTTGAGAATAATAATAGCGATCGTTGACTTTTGCATCTTTTTTCGTTGTGTCGAGCTCTTCATGCTTTGAAATATTTTCGAAACGCCATTTTCTCTCTGTTCAGAAATTTCATGTTAATTAATTTCTGTGTATCTGCATTTAACGGTAGTAAGAAGATATTAGGTGATGAATCTATTAGATGAACAATTTCACAAGCGTGTAAGACAAGATGTATGCAGACAGACCTGATGTAAATATTCTCACAGCTAATTGTGAATGAAATCACGGAACCAAGAAACGTCTTACGGCGCGGATGAAACTGCCTCTGCTCACGAAGACCGTCCTGAAATTCCCTCATCGCGGTTTTTACTTCTTTTTTTTTTTTTCTTTTTTTTTCTTTCTCGTATACACTCATGTAAATTCGCGGTATTGAGACATAAATATCACAAGATAAGCCACTTACGCCACTGTTTTACAGCGATTAACCGAGGGAGGTCCGTATTAATTAGAAAATCAAGGACTATGGATCTTACACGCCTGCCAATTAACCCTTTCACGTCGCAAGAAAGGGGTTCCAAGAGCGTTTCAAGATATACGATAGACGCGTACTTAACTGGCGGATAACGTTTCGGTTGTAAACTAGACATTTAAGAAACCGGGCGCGACCTGCTCGCAATTTTATTATTTATCTCATCCTTTTCCTGTTCATTTTTACGAGCGCTGACAAGTAGAACAATAGACCAGATCAAGGAAATCTCGTGCACATTTCCCGATATAAAAAACGTGTGGCACGCCAGTGTTGCGAATCTGTTCAATCTTAAAAATAATAATGGTTACGTATTACGCGTTAGATCGAAGATTATTATGAGAATTGCAAAGTGAAGGTTTTCAGGTAAAGACAAAATAATCCACACAGTTATATATAGCATAATGAATATTTCTATATTACGTGTGGTGTACGAAACATTTTGACATTTCTTCAACGCTGTAGTGAGATTGATTATATTGGTCAAGGCAATATCTGGTAATTTTTATATATTATATTCATTTTCTGACTTCATTTTCAAGTTTCATCGAGATAATTGCGACAGTCTTTATATCGCGCATAACATGTAACATGTAACAAGCTCTTCTTTCGCGATATGTAGATGTTAATATTAAAAAAATTAGAAAAAGAAAAGCAATTGTTGCAAAAAATATCCGAAACTCGATATAGCCTTCGCATATAACCTCGTTACCAAACTCTAACGTTGTCAGAATTAATTACTAAGACTAGTTACCACAACTCTACAATTACCAAACTGACGAGCTAAAATTAGAAGAAAATAAATCAAGTTAGAATGAAATTAAAATTTTATATCAAATTAATAGACGAATTAAATTAAAATAAAATTAAAATTTTATATGATCAACCCTGAAAACTACCAAAACTACCGTCAAATTTACTCTACGGAGCGGCAGTATCTCACCGTAGTGCGACAAAATGTGATGCTTCAAGGCGCCCTTGAGATGGAACCGGTGCTTGCAGATGTCGCACTCGAACCTTCTGACACCGGTGTGCGTCAGTTTGTGCGTCTTCAACACGGAGGACCTCTTAAACTTGGCGGGACAGAGGTCACACTGGAACGGCGAGTCCGCGGTGTGAACGATCATGTGCGCCCTCAGGCTACTCGGCCGTAGGAACCTCTTCTTGCAGATGGAGCACTCGAACGGCTTCACGTTGGTGTGCATCAGCTTGTGATCGCGCAACGACTGCCGATGGAGCAGCTTCTTCTTGCACACGCCGCATTCGAACGACCTGCGGCTCGAGTGCACCTCGTTCTGGTGCCTCTTCAGCTGGTCCCTCTGCTGGAATTCGAATCGAGTCGCCGCGGTAATTGATCACGTTTTGCTGGAAGACTGGTGTCGATCTTGTCCCCCCCCCCCCCCCCCGCCGTTTCTGTTCCACGCCGGATGGCGGAAAGAAAACGGTGGAAACGCGAGCGTACATACCTGAAATCGAAGGTTGCAGTGCCGGCACACGAGGGTTTCCAACGTTTCGTGTAACTTCAGGTGATGCTTCAGGGCTGACGACCTGGATCATTCACGAGAAATTTTATCGAGCATTGAATTCTGGAGTCTGACTTGGAAAAGTTAAGGTGATTTAAATTCATTCGTTTTTCTCAGTACTTCTTTTGTGAGAGAATGTTTATGACTCGGTTGGAAACAAATTACAATTGCAAAATTGGCTCAATTTGAGAAATTGTACGAGATATAATATTTTCTTTATCTTCTGTGTTATTTAATGTATATGTTATTTCAAATACACGAATAAATTTATCGCTAGGATCGTAAAAAAAAATCCTACGCAATGGTAACTATTGCATAAACAGTGCAACAAACTTTCATAGCTGCAACAAGTTTCTAAATAATAAGGCATTAAACATTAGACACTGCGGGTTTTCGTACAGATACATAATTTTGTGAAAATAATTAAAAACGATGGAACCTAGATAAAAGTTTGTCTCGTCAATTAAATATATTATATTTAATTATTATTATTTAACTATTATATTTAATTAAATATATTATAAATATGTTGAATATATAATAACAGGTATCTTGGATACTTTCTATATCTTCGTAAATTACATTACATTCTATGTTGCACCTTTAAATTTCTCCAAAGTGCATAAAAATCCGCAGTCTGCTAATCACATGATACATTTCATTTGCCAAAGTGGAGAATTCTTTTTTTTTTCGAAAAAAATAGAATCGATCGTCCAAGTAACTCGTATATACGTTACCATGAGAACTGCTTCGCGCAAAGTCCACACTGGAACAGTTTCCCATGACTGTGGCTTATCATGTGCGTATTGAACTCTGCCTCGTCGGGGAACTCTATCCTACAGACGCTGCATATGTACTTTCTTCCTGTCGTCAATGCCTTTACGTACTCTTCGAAATCGACGTACTCGTCCGGCGTAATTTCTTTCTTAACCGAGGGCAAGTTTCTCCCTCTCGCGTCTCTGTCTTTCTCGCACGAGTTACCGAGATCCCGAGATTTTTTTACTCTCTCGCTAGATTCAATTTCTCGAGGAACTTCGATGTCCAGTTCGTCGTTCGCCGAGAAGTTCTCGATCTCGTCGAGCACTTCAGTCTTGACTTTAATCTGTCGCCAAATAGAAAAACTCGTTTATTCACTTAGTTTATTTTTTAACGATTAGCGGGTATTAACTCTGCGATAGAAGAAAGAACTAATATAATACAACTATTATATATTTAATATATAGTATAGTACAGTACAGTACTAATTATATATTTAATATATAGTATAGTACAGTATAGTACCAAGTAGAGTACAGTACTAATTACATATTTAATGTATAGTATAGTACAGTATAGTACCAAGTAGAGTTCAGTACTAATTATATATTTAATATATAGTACAGTACAGTACTAATTATATTTTTAATATATAGTATAGTACAGTACTAATTATATATGGTACAGTATTGGTTTACAAACGCGTAATCAGTTAACTTCAAGCGTCGTACTCCTTCCATTTTTATGACCACTTCGATGAAACTTTGCAGAAACGCATCGTCGCCCGATGATTCAGATTCGAAGCAAGAGGATTTCTGAAATCCCTTGCGGACTTTCATGTTCAACGCGCGGTTTCCCTCGACGTGATCGCCGGCCGCGATCTCGCCGGTTTCGTTGGACATTGCATATGCAGGATATTAGATAATTTCGCGCGAACGCTTCCGCGAGAAATGGCGGAGCCGGCTCGCGAAACGAGGTACGAACGGCGTTTTAATGACTCTCGACGCTCTGTTACGTAAGGTGAGAGACGAAAGCAAGAAAAGGAAAGAAAAAAAATAGAACAAAAGAGGGGAAGAAATGTAGGAAAAAGATAGAAGAAAAGAAAGAAAAAAATAGAAGAAATTAGGGGAAGAAATGTAGGAAAAAGATAGAAGAAAAGAAAGAAAAAAATAGAAGAAAAGAGGGGAAGAAATGTAGGGAAGAGTAAGAGAAGGACATAGGGGCAGGGAAGAAAATGGGAAAGAAAAACGTTGCGTCGTCCGTTTGTTTAGAAATGGTTGCCTTTTATGTAATGAATTATGCAATCAGCAGATAGAGAACAGTGATACTACCGATATAGCAGGACGATTCGTCGAAACGAATATTTTAGCCTAGTATTTTCATGGACGTTATCGTAATTGGACAAAGGACGGTTCGTGCATTTGTTCGGTTTATAATTTTTAATTATAATAATTATATTGGTATCGATATATATATTGATTGATATTAAATGAATCTAGTGAAAGTCCATTTTCAGCATTGAAATAATTATTGTATGTAACTTACATTAATTTGCCGTTTGAAGTCTACGTATAATTTAAGAATTAGATGCATACAATGTGTAAAAATATGTGCAACTATAATTCAAAGTAGTATTTATATTATATTATAATCTATTTGGCAAATGAAGCAATTTTTTCGTTTCGTTTCTCGTATTCGTGAAACATCCGCAGTCCAATCATAACCTAATCGAGGATCAGAACTTACTTCTTTGCACAGCTTGCAACGCTTCTCGCTTCCTATTATCTTCACCTCGTCGTCATATTCGTTTTTCTTCGTGCGATCGTGATCGTTGTCTCTGGTAATGTTCTCTCTCTTGCACTCTGACATTTCGCCGACCACGAAAACGTAAAAATTGGAAACAGACGCGTGAGAAAAGTGATAGGGGATCGAGAAACAAGGAAGCAACGAAGAATGAAAAATAACTGGTCAACGTAGATTAGAATGTTGTTGGTTAATTTTACTCTTTGAAGTTTGCTTCGCCATGACTTACGAAGTAAATAACAAAGACGATTTTCAAGACCCACTACAAATTACTTTTTACTTTAGAACGAGTATTATACCTGCTTCAAAATTGGAAAAATTGAGTATACTAAATATGTCAAAAATTAATTAAATATATGTATTGTATACTATATATAAAAAATATATTAATATTGTATGTAATACTATATATAACATTATTAAATTATTTTTTAATTATTATATATACAATATTAATATTATATATACTACTATATATAAAATTATTAAATTATTTTTTAATTGTTATATGTACAATATTAATATTATATATACTACTATATATAAAATTATTAAATTATTTTTTAATTGTTATATATATACAATATTAATATTGTATGTAATACTATATATAAAAATATATTATCAAGAATAATATCATAAAACATGCATGGAAAAATTTGATTAATAACTAGATAGATATAGGATATTAAAACGTGTCTTAAAAGTTTTAAACATATATATATTAAATACATATATCATATTTAATATATATATATATTCATGAAAATTCCCTACAAGCGTTCGAATACTTTCGTGCGCAACTGCCATATCTGCAGTTTTATAATTCATCGGCCTAGAGTCCCTCGAGTACGAGTTTCGAACACCGACTTGCACAAGTCGCAAGTGGCTGTGCGCCTAGCGTCCAAGTCTAACGATATTCGATGTTTAAGCAAACAGAGTGCGGAACACCGCTAGGATAGGTGATGACCGTCCAGCCTAGCGAGTAGTTAGAACAAGCGTCTGGGGTAAGGGGTCGCTGCCATCAGCCCCACTGGATGAGTCTAGGCAGCGACTCTGAGACGAAACGCCATAACCTTTCCTCACCTTTTACCCATCACCTAGATCTTATTCTTTCATCTTCTTCCACCATCCTCGCACCAATTGTAAATAGTGTAAATATGTAAATAGACACATAGACATATATATACAAGCCCTTCACATCCACACAGTTACATTTCGTACAACTCTTTAACCCAAAAAGAAATTATGGTTTATTATCGTTTATACACGTAACATCTAAATATGAAATATCATTCTGAAACATTATTTTATTGCGTCGAATGTTTTCGAATAAAGCGAACATTTTAAAACGCGCACGATGTGAAAAGAAGCGAACAAACTGGATGAAAATCGTTACCTCCGATGATTCATTGCCATTATCTCTGATCACTTATGCAAACCTAGGTGTGGTATCCTTTCAAACCAAGTCCGTGCCTCCGTTAGATCAAACACAAATGAACTCGTATTTTTTAACGATGCAACGCACAAACGTGTAATCTGGCTATTAGGAAAACAAAGCTATTAAGCCGGCCATCATCAATGCGAAATCGTAATGATTTTGCATCGCTTATGTTTATGGATGCTAAATCCTTAACTAATTAATTATAATAACAGAATCGGTATTACATGCTCGCGTGTATTACACCATAACGATATATACTTCTCTTCATCTTTCTCGTTAGCTTGCTAACTCTTCCAACAATAAGCAAACATTTCATTATTTCAAACTGATCAACTTCACTCGTTATCGTCAATATTCAAAGAAATGTTCGATAAATGAAGAATTCATTTCGTATTAATTCATTCAGTCTCGAGTCGGGAGAATGAAATTTTTAAGAACGTGACGTTTGTCAATTGTCGCCTATCTTTGCGTTTCAATTCCTCTCGGTATACTTTATCGTTGCAAATTGAAAATTACTGAACAAACTCAATAAAAAATAAACCAGTGTGGTCAGGAATTTACATCGATCATCTCTGTCAAGAAATTCCGAAATATTCACAAAACATCTATCTCAATTGTCTATTATATTTCAAATTAATTATTAAATGTTACTCCAAACTGTTAGTTCCAAAATATTATTCCGTTATTGTTTAAAAAAATTCACCTTCTGATATCTAAACCCAAACCTGACCTAAAATTCTCTGGAGCTCATCTTTCGCAAAACCTTTCTTGCAAAATATCCGTCAGATAAAATCGACTGTTTCGCATTCGATCATCGATCAATGTTTATTTTTTTGATGCAGTCACGCTGTCTGGCTTAATTGGATATAACAGCTACATTAACATGGAAGAATCGCGCGTAACGTATTTGTGTTCTTTAATTATGAGAATTTCTAGCGGAGGCGGCGACGCTCGGATGCTTTATTGGTTCGTAAAAGGCGAATAAAAGGTACAATGAAACGTAACTACGCTGAAAACCGAGGAAGCTTAAGCCGATACAAACTAATTAACGTGCCGACGAGGTGGCCGTTCATGGTTTCATTGTACTAATCAGAGCGCTGCGAAATACTCATAACCGCCGTTGTGTTACACGTTGATCGTGTATTTATGTACACCTGTACTAAAAAAGTCTTGCAACAGGTGTAACAGTACAGCAGAGTAATATAATCAACGATGAAAAATGGTTGACGTTTTAAACTTGATCGAAAATCACATAACCATCCACTTGGTCTTACTTTATGGTATAAATCCTCTACTTTGACAGTTCTTAGTTCGTTTTTTATACCATACAATGAGCGGAGAAGTAGAACTGTGAAAATTCGAACGTCTCTAGAAACATTGAGAAATTTTTTTCGAGAATGTTTGCATGACTGCACCATGATGCTTGAAATTTTCTCTTTAAAACGAGAGTTCTCCCTAGAATTTCTACGACTTTTTTCCTTCATCATTTTATCGAACTTTGAATATCAAACGACATCAAATTTAACCCTAATATTTAAAATTGAGAAAGTGACAGAAAAAAAACCGGCAAGTATTGGAAGATCATTGTAAAGATGAAACTTTAATCTTTGAAAGAGAATTTTTCAATATATCTAGAGAAGTTCAAATTTGAACAAACATTTGTGAAGTGTTGGCATGATTATATACATGCAATTAAAAATTTTATTGTCTATGACAAATATTGACGATTATTAAAAATTAAAAATTGTCGCAGTATTTTTGATCAGAGGTGTGTGTCTATATATATATATATATATATGTATAATATATACGTGCATTTAAGAACACAGATTCGCTGTGTATGCGAACTCTAATCAAAAGTGCTCCGTGCTCGCTGGTCTGTAAACTCATAAATAATAATCTCGATATTCGTGAAACGATCTAGACGAAACAGGCGGGTTAATTAATTAGAATATAAAACGAAGCGTAGAGTTCACGTAGCCGGCGAATAAAATAGCGGTTCGCCGAGATTCGCCGGTGTTCTTCCTTCGTCATCCGATGCTTTTGAATATTCTATCGATTATTTATTCCAGAGTGTTGAATTTCGATGAAATATTGTGCGAAATTGTTGAAACGCAAATTCTTATGATATTCTCCAGACGTTCTTAATCTCACATTCTTAATGAATCGTTAAATTGTTAAATTAATATATCAAGGAATTGGTGAAAACAATGAAGTTTCAATACAGAATTGAAACGTCAATAGTTGTTAATTTAATAATTAGAATTTAGTGAATAAGCGAAGTAAATTGATAAAGTTAAATTATTAGAGTAAAAATTATTAATAATTCTTCAATCATCTTCGGTTAGTCTAATGATCATCAATAATTATATACCGAAGAATTGAATTACATCAAAATCTCTAATAATCTCAAAGAATTGTTAACAAGTGCAACAATCTCTTCTAGAGTCTTATCAGTCTGCAGTTTTGCGCAAACATTCACACGTTCGAAGTTTTATCGCCGATGATAAAACGACAGAAGTAATTTAATGATACTTAAGTGCCTAAGTGTTTCACCGAATTTCAATTATCACCTCGATGACGAACAACTTAATCTAATTCTAATTCCAAGAACTATCGTCTAACCGTTGATAATTTCTGTTTTCAGGGGCTCTGGTCATCGATAAGGATGGGAATTTCGCACGGAATTGTACTGTTGAATGCGAAAAAGAACGTCATGTCAGTGTTAAGAGTTAGTCACACATTTAAAAGTGAAATGTTTCATACAGGCAGCGACTTTCTGTATTAGGTTGGTAGAAATGAAATTTCGTTCTCTTAAAGTTTACTATTAGCACGCCAATGATACTCATTGAATTTTCTTCTATCGCTGAATGTAACTACAGTAAAGACTACAGAAATTTTGCACAAAACAACATATATTCAGCGTCGAGAAAATTCGATAATAAAAATATGAAACTTCGTTGGAATCAAAATTTGCGAGACACGCGAATTGAAGCTTCAACAAACGCGCGTAAGTGAAACATTCGCAAAAGATTAAAGACCAAAGAAGTTCTTTTAATTCACAAATTACTTGGAAATTCTAAGAATGTACACATAACAACTCCGTTCGAAAATTTTTACAAATTTAATAATAAAATAAAAATTACAATGACGTAGAAATTCTTCTAAATCTATGAAATTTAGAAGGAACTACACATAATTAAAGTTTGATTGCTATACACCAACCTGATGAGTGTGAAGAAATATCGTAACATTTCATGTTTCATATTAACACAATCTGAGTTACATACACACGTAATACAACAGTACAATTCCTGAAAGAACCGTCCAGGATCTGTCGCAGGAGTGTCTCGGCTAATTCAATCGGGATTATTCTCCGGTAAGTACAGAGAAACCTCTTTGCAAACAACGAACACCGCCGGTGGAAAAAAATTCACCTGCGGATTTCAATCGAGAAACGAAGAAACGATAGTTGCCCCGTCTTTTCCAACATCCTCGACCACCATCGACGCCACGCCGGGACGAGAATTTCAGTGGAAACTCCTTAGCAGCGGTCAGACGAGCGCGCGCGACGCGATTTCCAAGTGCCTTGAACTCGCCTTAAATATGCTCGCGTAAAAAAAGGAGGAGAGAAGGGAAACCCGTGGGAAACGTGGATGAAATTTCGAGCGTGTGTGCATGCAAATCTCGCGCTTTCCTCGCGAGACGCTCATGCAATATTAAAAAGCGATGGGAGTTAATTGAGATTGCCGGGTAGCTTCTTTTAATTAGGGAAATTCAGACTGCCAGCTTTCGGGTTTCGTAAGATATTCATTCGTTCATTTCGGACGTTGCTTCCTTCATCTGCGTTGGAGGAATTCACCGTCGTACAAATTTTAATTTGTTACAATTTTAATTTGTTACCTCTCTCGTCGCATGTGGGAAACAGTGGAATTGAATTTTGAGTACCCAGTGAGGTTTCAACCGAGAAAGCAAGAAAGAGTGAAATTCATAACAATGTTATTTACCATTGTTAAAAATAAATTTAAGGAAAGGGATTTCAATTTTTGGAAAGGGAGGATTAGGAACCAGTATTCGGTTATATATCATATTTTAATTGCAACTTGTTTCGTTGAATTTTAGATTACGAGATAGAATCTATACATTTTCCGGTGTCGTTTCTTGAATGTGAACATCTTGGCAGC
Source organism: Frieseomelitta varia (assembly GCF_011392965.1). Classification (NCBI taxonomy): domain Eukaryota; kingdom Metazoa; phylum Arthropoda; class Insecta; order Hymenoptera; family Apidae; genus Frieseomelitta; species Frieseomelitta varia. Next base: position 114,215 of record NW_025110727.1, read on the forward strand.
TGTTCGGCGTAAAATTGTAAAATAAAAATCCGTAACTTACAATTCCTCACTATTCCATTCACCAGTATCATTATAATAAATTTGAACTAACAATTTAGGAGCAGAAACTAAATGAAACCCCACAGTTAAATTTAAGGGTGTAAAGCTAACCTCTAACTAATCAATCCACCAATATCATTCCATTTACTTACAAATTCCAACCATATCAATAAATTATAACTCTGTAAAACTTACACAAGTTTACACAATATATTATATATATTATATATAATATATATATATTATATAAAATATATAATATGTTACCTATATTATTTATAATATAGGTAAGACATAAAATATTAAATATATTATAAATTAATAGAAAATTTTATTTCTATAATATGAATTCAAATCATATGCTTTATCAAGTTCATTAATTATTTATTATTTTTTATAATATAATCAAATAAATTACTTAATAAAAATGAAAAAAAAATAATAATTAAAATACAAAATAGCAAATAAATTATTTAAATTTGTATAAGGATATTCAATTATTTAACTCTTGCTATGTTTGCCAAATTATTGCACGAAAGAATGGGGAATACCGTTCTCACCCTCCCGATTTCTTCCTTGTCTTTTCTTTCCTCCTTTTTTTCTTCTCCCCCTTTCCCTCAACCAACGATCGACAACCGACGATCGTACGTTCGATTGCGAAAAAGAAATCGCGCGGCGATCCAGCGCGGCGTGGCAAATAAATCCGCGACACACACAGATACACACAGTCTGTGATCCCCGTTGATGCATGATTTCATGGAATCGCGACGAGGGGCAGCAGCAACACGGTCGCCCGCGCGCGCTCTCGCGAGAGCGTAACAGCGAGCGAGCGAGCACGCGTGTGGGAAACTCGCCGGATGCATTATGTATTTATTGCTTTACTTACTTAGTTGGGAATTACTTTTGCCAGCGTAATGACTTTCAGCAAGCGCGCTATCTTAGGAATGCAATAGGCCTGATTTATCGCTCGGCCGTCGTTTTTCTCGGGCCAGTTTGTCGTTATCGGTGTGTACCTTGTCCTACGGTACGTCGGTACGTCTGTCTGTCGCGCTATTGGCCAGCCTCTGTCCACTGACCTCGATGAAACGTCGATGAAGAACGATTCAGCTAGCGACAGCTCATCCGATCCTACGGAAAAATCACCAGGCTCACCTCGATCGACGGATTTTTGTATTATTTACAATACAGAGTGATCGCGATTTTTAACGCAGCTTTTCTGGAAATTGAATTGAAAATAATCGGTGTGCTGTCGAAGTTTTAGATAAAAGATTGAAACAAGGGGAATATAATAAATTGTAAGAAATATGGGAAACTTCGATGATCTAATGTATTATAAATGTCTTTAATATCACTTTTATATACATTGGACATAGTCTTTATAGTTCAGAGAATCTCTGAATATTATAAATTGACGATCTTTAATTGACAAAGGAGAATGATTCATCTAGATGAATGGTTATGTTTGAATTTGCATTTGAAATTACTCCTTTTGTGATTTTGTGACGGATTATTTGTAAGTGATTCAGAAAGTTTGAACTTTGTTAATTATTTCCTCCTGTATTTTCCAAGTGATTTCCTTCACGTTTGATTTGAACGTACGAACAGGTGTGTTTGGAGAAAGTAACAAGAGAGAATGATTCGTATAATTCGTATTATAGTCTCCAAGAATATTCAGATTTTCTGTTTGAAAATTGCTCCTCCTCTCCCATGTTCTTTGTATCGGCGAACTCGACTCGAATTTCAAATCGCCTGTCGCGCGAAATCCATGGAAGACAATACAAAATGAGAAGGAAACGAGGGTATACTGTCCGGATGAACAATACGCTCGCCTAACGCTAACTCAATGCAAACGATGCTAAACACACAACGATCAGGCTGAACAAACGTAACTAGAGGCTGTACGTAACGTAACTCACGGCTGATAATCGGTGAAATTGAATAGGAAGAACGAATCATGGCATTAATGAACTAATTATTGCGTGGATACGATCGGCCGATGTCTGCGAGTGTTCTTTCAGCGAGACGACGACGGGCCAGTGAATTCGCGCTCGCGAGGAATCGCACATATTTTTTTTTCCTCTCCTTCTCGTGCAATAATTTCGCTAATTGCCTCCGAGTTAGGCCGAGGCGGATGAGCATGCGGAGTGAGCAATAAATATTCGTGATTAATTAACGATGCCAGATGCCGGTGGTGCCGTTTTAAGACGGCGGAGAAACCGAGCACACGGAGAACAGAGGGGGAAAGAAAGGAAGAAAGAAAGAAAGAAAGGGAGAAAGAAAAGGAAGGAAGGAAGGATGAAAGAATGGGATCGAAACGGGGAGCAGTTTTAATTGGACGGTCGTATCGTTTCTCGGTTTTACACTTCGGACAGTTTTGTAGGCACACGTCTTTATCTAGCGTCGATTATCGCTCTGGTAATATCTGCAACGATAATTTGTCGGGTATATTTATCCCTTCCTGTTTCAGACGGTTCTCTCGATGGAAAAACGCGAAACGGCCCACGTATCGTACGAACTACGCGCTTTATATACGAGCTTTTTCCTTCCTACTTGCGTGCCATTACGATGAATAGAAATCTGTAATTTCAGTTCTTCAGAATCCTCCCTCTTTTTTTTTATTTTTCTGAGTTTCTTGGAAAATTTAATTTTCCTGAGATTTATTAGGAAAATTATGTTAGTTTTTCCAGAATTTAATATCAGTTTTTTCCTTAAATTTAATTTTCCTAAGATTTATTAGGAAAATTATATTAATTTTTCCTAAAATTTAATATTAGTTTTTTCCTGAAATTTAATTTTCCTGAGGTTTATTAGGAAAATTATATTAGTTTTTCCTGAAATTTAATATTAATTTTTTCCTACAATTTAATTTTCCTAAGATTTATTAGGAAAATTATATTAATTTTTCCTAAAATTTAATATTAGTTTTTTCCTGAAATTTAATTTTCCTGAGGTTTATTAGGAAAATTATATTAGTTTTTCCTGAAATTTAATATTAATTTTTTCCTACAATTTAATTTTCCTAAGATTTATTAGGAAAATTATATTAATTTTTCCTAAAATTTAATATTAGTTTTTTCCTGAAATTTAATTTTCCTAAGATTTATTAGGAAAATTATATTAGTTTTTCCTGAAATTTAATATTAGTTTTTTCCTAAAATTTAATTTTCCTGAGATTTATTAGGAAAATTATATTAGTTTTTCCTGAAATTTAATATTAGTTCTTTCCTAAAATTTAATTTTCCTAAGATTTATTATTTATATTAGTTTTTCCTAAAATTTAATATTAGTTTTTTCCCAAAATTTAATTTTCCACAGAGAATTTCTTTTTAGAATGATAACGTGAACAACATGTTCAAAGAAATGATCGTCGTCATTAGCTTGATTGACATAATAATCCCATTTAACGGACCTTGAGAATCGCAGCATGTATTGACTGATGGTAGAAATATTGCGAATCATTTATTTGTGAGGAATTGATTTTAATAATTTAATAAAAAATAATCCTGCGCTTCTCAAGAAAAGATAGTAGATATTACCCAACATAGAAAAGTAATAACAATTACAATACTGAATTGTATCAGCAATCGATAGAATATATTTCAACAAAGAAATTGCTGAAACGATTGATCGATGCGTATGAAATTCATTTTTTTTTCAAAATTTAAATTTACAAGAAATTCGGAGAATTTTATTTCGTATACAATTGATCAATGTGAAATAATTTAAACATTCGTTTCAATTGAATAAATCGAGATTAAATACGAAATGACAATGTATTCACTTTCGATTGCAATTCGTGGAATCGGTGAATCGGTGAATTGGTGAATATTTACGAGTCGCACGTCGACTAAATTTATCGATGACAGTGCCAAGGCGTTGCTCGATAGATAGTCCGGTTGAATAGACGTAAAAAATCGTCCTATCTCCTATCTTGGCGTGTATTGCACCGATATGAATATGCTATTCAAACGCTTCTGCGTTTCCTTCTTCGCGAGAAATCATAAGATAACGCGGCTCGATAACGCGTTTCTAAGATTTTTTTTTTTCTTCCTCGTGGCGATAAGAACGTATTCATGCACGTATTCCAATTGGATTTCGCAATTTTTCCTTTTCCATTTGGCGTCGATTTATTGCCTGTTATCGATCTGCCTACTCGACCGATCGACGTGCTCACTTTTTTTTTACTTTATCGTTAGAAAAAATGAAGGAAAAAGAATATGTAGATACGTGTATGTATTGGGCGTAGAAAAGAATCCCGCGCTCGTGCCAATAAAAGGTGTCTTCGTTTGAGAAGACTGACGCAAACGCAATCTTTAGGGCATTCATCATTTTCGCTCATTTTCACTCTAACAGTTTATTTTATCACGAGATACTAAAAAATCTGTTCGAAGCTTTCAGTAATATTCCTGATTCAACTGTTTTTTTAAAAATTTTAATTGAAATTCTTTGACTTCAAAATCTTCAAACTCTTCGATAATATTTCTAATTCTAATTAAGCATGGAAGACCATATACATCAAAATTTTCACGAATTCCGAAATCTTCTAAAATTTTAAACTTAACAAATTTCTCATCTAATCATTAACTTCTGCTTAGTTGTTTGAGCTAGCGCTCGTTCGATAAGTGAATTGACTCTTTGAGTGTTTAATACGTATTAAAGTATTGTACAGATAAACTTATAATCAATAATAAAATAATTGCTTTATTACTTATTAAAAGTACAAAGAGTATCAACATGCTATAATATTTATATTGAGTAAATGTACCAAAGATACACGTATAAATCTAAAAAGATTCTTAACTCGTTACATGTTCTTAAAGTAAACTGCCAGACTTTTAGTAATTTTAAACATTCAAAGCATCTCAGATCTTGATAGGTTCTCAAACTCACTTGACAAATCACGTAAAAACTTTCCTACGAGTACCAACAGAATTTGAACAACGTCGAAAGAATTTCAAACACACTTACTCGCAATTTGAATCTAAAAAAAAAAAATACTTGCTTGCTCCAGTCTCAAATTTTCGTTCGTCCTACATATGTGTATCAATTATCTCTCCCAAAATCCTCCACCGCGAACGCTCGAACGCCAGAACTACCGACGACTAATATTTGTAGAAAATAAATTAAGGAAATAAATTAATAATATTTGTAGGAAAAAAATTAAAGTGCAAGGTACGAGAGAAAGTCAGTAAAGAACACAGGCTTGTTAGAAATCACTCGAGTATCCAATGATACACTACTGTTATACAAACGTATAAAATTTCCATAGGAAATTATAAATTGGTCGTTTCGACCGTTTTAAAAACCACTCTCTCCAAAAGGAGACTCTAAACACCGTTCAACATCCTAGGAATCTCAGATACCCCGGCTCTTTCTCTGATACTAGATCCCGGTTCGACGAAAAACAACGTTAATGCACGTAGGCAGATATACGTGGAACAGAGCAGGTCACGCAGCCAGGCATCCGGCGAGTGATCCGCGCGCGGAATTTCCCTGGCGGCGTCGATAAATCAGCGGCGGCCGGTCGCTTAACGACAATGGGAGCCGAGAAAACTGTTCCTCGCCCATGACAGCCTGTGTCATTACTGCGTTACTTATAAGCTCGTTCGCGGCCACGTCAACCGCATACGAATGAGAAACCCCTCGGCTCGAACAACCAGATTACAAAACCGTTCTCTGTTCGAAGAAGGAGAAGAAAACGAAGAAGAAGAAGAAAAAGAAGAAGAAGAAAAAGTATCCAACGCGGCACGCAGCATATGCGACGACACGAGTGCCGCGCGACTATTAATCGCGACCATTAACATGCACGTTGAATATCGATCGATCGATCGATCGATCGTGATCGCTACGTGGAAACCGCGCGTTTCTTTTGCCACGCCGATTGATCCGACATCCTCTTCGCACGTCGCGTCGCGGGATTGTTCTTTTAGACAATGAGATTGCTCCCACACGCGAAAGGTGGAATTCTGTGTTTCCAATAGGGTGTTTCATTTTTATTCCAAATGGTTCCGCCAAATGATTCAGAATGAGAAAGGAATTTTGAACGTGAAGATTGATGTTGCATCGTTGCAAAGTTGTAATAAAGATATAATGTAGTATAAATATAATATAAAGAATATAATATGGTATAAATATAATAAAGGAATTTTAAACATGAAAATTGATGTTGCATCGTTGCAAAGTTGTAATAAAGATATAATGTAGTATAAATATAATATAAAGAATATAATATAGTATAAATATAATATGGTATAAATATAATGTAGTATAAATATAATAAAGGAATTTTAAACATGAAGATTGATGTTGCATCGTTGCAAAGTTGTTATAAAGATATAATGTAGTATAAAGAATATAATATAATATAGTATAAATATAATAAAGGAATTTTAAACATGAAGATTGATGTTGTATCGTTGCAAAGTTGTAATAAAGATATAATATAGTATAAATATAATATAAAGAATATAATATATAAAATAATATAAATATAATATAAAGAATATAATATATAAAATAATATAAATATAATATAAAGAATATAATATATAAAATAATATAAATATAATATAAAGAATATAATATATAAAATAATATAAATATAATATAAAGAATATAATATATAAAATAATATAAATATAACATAAAGAAAGTTATAATAAAAATTATGAACGAGCGTTCATCGTTAATGATTATGGTAACTAACTACGCGTGTTATTACATTTCGGATTCACGTTGAAACTATGTGAAACAATTTCATCTGTTTAGATTGGGTATTGTTGTTAAAGAGAGAGTGACGATTTTTCTTGAAAAGTTCGTAGAAACGTTAGAACAATTTTCTTAAATACATGCTAGAAAGATGAGACTCGCAACAAATTACTAGATATTTATTTCGATATTTTAATAATTGTTGAATAATATAAAGATTAGGGTAATTTAACGCATGCGAGAGCTCAATTGTACGATTTCTATGAACAACAATATGGAACACAATAATGGAAGAAAGTAGTTGTAGTTATGGGTGGAAGATTTCGTTAGAAAGTACCAGAATCTATTGTAAGATTGCATCTGTATTATTACATAGCATAATACTAGCTCAGCGTGTTATTTCTATAAATAATAAACATGAAACAACACTCGAGAACGAATACGAATTCCAAGTCTCGCTTAAAATTTCGAATAAGACGAGATCGAAAGTTTCCTTTCCGAGCCGTCCACTAAGAAAATACAACAAGCAACTTTACTAAAATCTTGTCAAAACTATCGAAACTCGCTAACGCCTTTCTAAAACCTAGACTCGCTGGTCTTCTCAAACGTCAAAGACCAAAGAAAGAGAAACCCCCGTGCGTATCCCAGTGGAGGAGTTTAACGCGCGGTCCCAAAACGAATCACGCGAGCGACGTTCTCCACTCGGCCAGTCGAGCCCATAAATAATCCCAGCCTCGAAATCCGTTTGACGGATCCATCGATCGGCCAGCAGAGTTTTTTTCCCCTTGGCCATGGTGGCGTCGGTGTCATCAACGTCATTCTGAGCTGGTGGACGACGACGACGACTATGCCAACCGCTTCTAGCTAGGCGGTGGTGGTGATGGTAGTGATGCGTGCTTGGTGGTGGCTTCGTAGTATATCTGTCGAGGTGATGGCAGCCAGTCGGACGGGTTATGGGTTTTCTTCGACGGCCGGCAAACACGTCGTTCCTCGAGCGAGCTGAAAACCCGAGCCACGCCGACAAATCCATCCGTGACGTCGCGCTGCTCCCTTCGATCGTCCGCCCTTCGCGGGGGTTGAAGCACTGCCAAGAAGAAGAAGAAGAAGAAGAAGAAGAAGAAAGCGAACACGAGGGAAAACAAGTCGCCATCGCCGAGGGGACGGGTTAAACGGGCTATCATGCCGCTGTTTCCGCCGCCAAACACGTATAAACCGAGCGAGCAACGGTCACCAACCCCCCTCGACCGATGACTTTTTTTCGTTTCGTTTCGTTTCGACTGCTGCCGCTGGTGGACGCGAGGGTGGAGACGTTTTGAGCAAGTGGATAGGATTCCAGGAGTTATGAGCTCTCTGGCGAAAGCCGGGGAAAATGTGAGATGATTGTGAGGAACGTGAAACGGGGGGATTGTGGGGTGAAGTTTCGTCGGGTGTCTTGGGTTCTCGCTGAGATTTGAGTGGATTCGCTAGAGCGATTTTTGTTTCTCGGTCATCGGGTTTACGTTGCGTGCTGCGAGACTTCAAACTCGAAATTCAGTCAGAAGTTTCAATTGTTAATTATTGAAATGTGCACCGATATTTTATTATTTTTTTGCGAGCTAACAAAATTGATTGTTAAATCGAGCTAAGCACAATCGTGAATGATCTTGAACGAGTTTTATTTCATGGTTACGAGTGCGAGATACAGTGTGCCAAATTTTTCGGGTACATTGTCTGCTGACTTCGTGGATCGGGGAGATTATGTGAAGAAATTAGGTGAACGTGTTTTTCACAGTACTCTCTGTACGTCTCGAAGACCGCAAACTTTGTTTCGAAGTTACAGATGCGAAACATAATGCTCGGAATTTCCTCTGCATCGTCTATTAATTTTATGAACCGAGGGGGGTGGAACTAATGGAATCTTGGACAGAGATAAAATCTCTCGTGGAGAAATCAAGTAGACGTTAGTATGTTTCTCTGTGTCTTGAAAGCTTCGACGGTAGCGAAACATAATGTTCGAAATTTCCTTCGTATGGTCTATTAACTTTGTAGACACAGAGATGAAGCTGTAAAATCTCTGAAGCAAATTTTTCATCGAAAGTACAGTGTCTTCTGTACTTGTCCAAAATATCAAAACATAGAACACAAAATTCTCTTTATTAATTAATAGACTTTTCACCAACTCACGTTTTTCTAACGTTAAAGAATATTTCAACTATGGACGAAATACGAGAAAATTCGTGTTGCAAGTTGTAATTATTAAATTTGTTACAAATTATAACTGAAACGTTGTAAATTTGCTGAACGGAACATAGGATTGATAGGAAGACGAAAATTTGAAAATCCGACTAGTGAAAGAAAACCGATCGTCCATTCCACGAAAATCAACAACAATATCGAGACAGAAGAACTCGAAGTTCTGATAGATAGTAAATGTAAATGCGAAACGAGGGTTCCAAGTGGTTAAAGAGAGAGCAAAGTGAATAGCACGAGGCCGGAAAGGGTTTGTCGTTCCCCTGGGGAGAAGCAGAAGAAGAAAGGCCTAGCGATAGCATCGAGATCGGCGGAGATCGGCGGAGATCGCCGGGTAATTAGTAATTGTAATGGTTAAACGGAAAATTATTAGTCGACATAGGTCGGCCTCCTACAAAGTGTTCCGCGCGTTAGAGTAGCAGCGTTAGATGATCTCGTTTAAATTAGCCACGATCGTGCGATGCGGGAAAACGTTCTCCTTGTGTTCTATTACACAAATTGAATCGTTCTAATCATTCTCTAAACGCTGATCTTAACCGTAGATTAACAAGAAACAGATGTTACCTGACTTTGAACAATGGTACAATTTATCAAGAGAAGTCGCAAGAGATATAGAAAGAAAAGTGTAAATAATTTGAACGACAAATTCGAGCAATTAAAGAGGAATATTTTGATCTAATCGACGACGAGGATTCCTTCTTTAAATAAAATACTATGTAATATTGTATTATAATATTTTGAAAAGTAATTATAATATTGTACAATCATAATATCGTATGATATTATAATATTCACTATTTGTAATATAATATATATTTCTATTTATAAACGAGGAAGACTGTGTACAATAATTTTCTATAATTTTTAACCAAACTTTTGATTAGAAAAAGACAATGTTTATGAAATTGTCTTTAAATGTTCCTAATCATACAATTGTTTTCAACTTAATTTGAAACGATATATATATATATATAAAAGATCTCAATATATATTGAAATCTAAATAACAATTAATTGATATGTGAACGCTGTAATAAATGTAATGCAAGGATACTTTCTGTATCCCTGTGTCTGTCTAATGAGGTAACATTCCCCTTATGTGTTTTAATTCATTAAGGACCAAACATAAATTGATATACACAATATGTTTTCAGCAATAATAGGATTAATTGTTTGAAAATTTCTATCTAACCATTATAATATGATCATATACGAATACGTATGTATGTATATACATATATATATATATATATAAATTTCATTTGACTCAGCTTTCACCAATTATCTTTTATCTCCAAAAATTTCAAATTCCAATAGTACGAATTCATTGCGAAGGTAATTTAATCGTACGAAGTAAGAAGGTGTCTAGAAATTTGTTTCTAATGTTGCACTAATATCAGACTACGGACTTTCATACATTTACCAGCCAAAATACATAAAGTATCCAAAGTACAGCGCTCGTTACTTAATTGGGTGAAACAATTCTAGATTTTTTCAATCATATATCCATAAATCTATCAATTTACAAATGTACATCTATGGTCAGAATAGTAACAATTTTTTTCAATTCCCAAAGAATCTCTGCATTTCAAAAGCTCTTTGACTTGGCGATTATTCCAGGCTTTTCCTGAATAATCACCAAGGAAATTTCGTTTCCCCGAGTCACGGTGAAATTCGCACGAGATGTAAGGTGTAACGAGCGGTAAGCAGAAATTAGATGAATTTTCGAACGTAGAAAGTGGATAATAATCGCGTAGCACGCTTAGACTCTGTTTAACCAGTCTGTCCAGGGGCCACTCTTACTGAACATTTTCAAGTGGCGAACCACCGCCGATACCGGGCGGTTAAATAATTTTCAACGGAATGACGGGAGAGTACTTTAAGCCGGTGCCTATCTTCGACCATTCACTGTGCAGGAACGTACAGAGGAGGAAGAATCGTTCGACAAGAAACCGATGAAGGGTTTATCTTAATCCACGGTTCACCGAACAGACGAGCTGCTCGCCAATCCTCATTGACCACCCCCTTCGATCGACCCCTTTTGCCCACACCCTTTTGCCATAACCGATCACACTTCGTTTGTTTCACCGGCTACTTTTTCTTTTTTTTGTTTTTTTTTTTTTACCAAATCTCCGAACTAACTCGGAATCTCATCGTCATTGTCATTTTCGTTGTCCTGATTCATACTATTGTCGTGTTCTGAATGTTAGAAGAAACGTGAGACGCGCCAATATAGCGAATGAACGTTACTCGTATCATTTATGTGCTTGATCATACTCTCTTTTCGATTATTATATAAAAATTATATTATATTATATTATAATATATTTATAATATATATTATATTATAATATTTATATAATATAATATAATACAATATAATATAATATATAATATAATATACTACTACAATAAACCTACACCTACAATAAATTAATATATCATTGACAGCTTAATTCATTCAAAGATCAATAAATGATTAAATTGCGGGGTTTTCATCAACAACATCGTCGTAAAATCCTACCCTTGCAATTAGAAAGGAAATTCTTCTTACAAAGATAGAACCATAACTATCTTCTTCTAGTTTCAACGAGATCATCTCCCAAAAATATTGAATTAAAATAATCGAAGAGGGACCAGGTTCCTACAGATCTCTCTAGTGAACGAAAAATTTTATTTCGAAACGAGACAGAAATCGAACGACTATACCGCACATTCGTACAATCTCTTGTCTCGCACAAGTCCGCAAAACAGATCCGCAGTTTCTACGAAACTGAGAGATATTTCTGCTTGACGAAACAATGCTCGAAGCGTTCCCTCTGCCATTGTTGCGTTTAAAGTCGTGACAGGGACGGTTTTGCCCGCGAAAAAACAAGTTGCCAGGGAACTGTTCGCGAATCAGAATCACCCGGACTTTTGACCAAAACGAACTACCGTACAACCGATCGCGAAAAGAATGAAAGGACGGGGAGGGGAGGGAAAAAACGCAACAATGAGGTCGAGAGAGAAAAGAAAGAAAAAAGAAAAGGAAGAAAGGGGAGAAGAAGAAGCAGGAAGCTAAGTAAGAAGAGCCGCTGGATGGAGATAACTAAAATCGTGGAGAAGTGTGGAAAGAAGCGAAACGACAAGGTATTCGCGAGGCGGGAAGGGAATTAAATAAAACATGAGCCGCTGGTTGGTGTTAGTGTTGGGAAAAGTTGTAGCGGCTAGGATGCGAGCGTTAATAGACCGAGAGAGACAGAGAAAGAGAGAGAGAGAGTGAGCGAGCGAGTGAGTCAAAAGGGCATAAAAGAATTCGAGAAGGCCCGAGGATGGGCAAACACCTGTAACACCGTGTTCATGGCCTCACGTGCCCGGGCGTGGCCGTGACGAAGGTGGCGATGATCGGGCAAAAAGCAGTCGAGGCAAAAAGCCGATCAGCTCGTGCTGATCGAAAACTTGGAATATCCACGCCCGGAACGGAAGCATTAAACTCGGCGGAGAAGATCGGCCGAAGACTCGCCTAACTCCCGTGGCCTGGCTCGTTCGGAATTACGTAAAATCACGGACGAACGTAAAATTGGAAAGGAATACCTCTCGAGTCTTTCCCTCTTTTTTTCTTTTTCTTTTTCTTTTTGACTGGTTCGTGTTCGAGACAGTTGGATAATTCAACGGTTAAGTAGCAAGTAGAAGTTTCGAAACTGTTGACTCTCAAGTTTCATTGAAATCTCTTTCATCGCTATACTTGTAGATATGTATCAAAGAATTGATAGAAATTTATTATTATTATTTGGGAAATTACCAACTTGAATAATTATAAAGCATGACGAATATTTAAAAAGAAACTTCTGCGGAACCTCTGCGAGAAGGAGATGACACGAAAAATGACATTGTCAGACTGTGGATTTTTATGGAAATTCATATTTTTATGAATGTAATTTAAAAATACGAGGTGCAGTTAGATAACTGTACTATTACATTATAAATTCACAGTATTCTATTTTATTTTATTTTGTATTTTATATTTTATACTCTCCTTAGTAGTTAAGGGCTAGATATTACGATAGACTACGTGTAATTTGCACATTTTTTCAAAGTTCAAGCTTCCCATAAATGCATGAAAATCCACAATCTAGCGACTTTAGAATATTCCAAAAGTAGAACAAAATCTACCATCGCATAATGCCTAGATCCTAAATCCTAAATAATACGTCACACCCTAACCTACGTGAAACCCTAAATCCTACATGTCGTGTATAATAAATTCTCCACAGAATTCGTGCATGGTAACTCCAAACTGCCGTCGTACGCAGGAAATTGGCTGGTTGTCAAGTTGTCGCGGATAACTTTGACCATCCTCTCGCATTCACGCGTTTTTCCAGTATCGCGTCGAAGGGACTGCGCGGCCGACCGACATCGGACAGTCAGCATGACTGCGCGGTCCGTGCCCCTCGGTTCCCCGCTGACTATTTATCTTGTTACATCGAAGTGATTCGATTCTAACAGGAGATCAATGACGGCCGCCGACCTCCGCGGCTTTCCGGCTTCTTCTGTTCCACGCGGCGATGGAGCCGTGAGAGTTGCTCGAACGCGGTGGTCTCCAACGCGCGGTGGATCCACCGAATCGCTTGAAATCGATTCGATCGTAGTCGGTTACGCTACACGTGGACACCTGAAAAGTTTCCTCAGTTATTGATTTTCCATTCGTGACCGGAGGGGGGGGAGGGGGAGGAAGAAGAAAGTCAATAAATTAAAGAAATAGGATTAGGAATTTGAATGTGACTTGATACGGGGATGTAGAACACTACAGTGGTGCGTGTATACAGGTTTTTGCAGATCGTACTGACCTCTTTCGCATTGTAAATTAACCCTTTTGCAGATTATATTCGCAAATCCAATTCATCTTGCAGATGAGGTAATATTCTTTGTTATTTCTACCACCACACTCTGGAATGATGAAGAAGTTTTTTTCAAAAATTGAATTCTATAAGAAATATTTTGGCTAATCCTTCAAAACCATGAACATTTAGTGGATGTTATTGAATATTCTGTTGCAACTATCGTTCCCGTATATTGTCATAATTATTATGAATATGAATATATATATATACATAACAGTAGGCGAACCATTATTGAATTTACATATGTGTATGTAAATATCTTTAGTGCTAACCTCAACATAATATTTTAAATATTATGTTAATTTTTGTACGTTAAGTTTTATGTCAATTTTATGTCAATTTTATTTCTTATTTAAATTTAATATTATCCCATACATACATACAATGCAATTTTTATCCCCTATATTATCATAATTATTATGAATATGAATATATATATATAACAGTAGTCGTTAAATTTTATGTCAATTTTATGTTATATCTATATTTAAATTTAATATTATCACATACATACTATAATGGCTGGTTTATTATAAATTTATTTAAGAAGAAAAAAACAAGGCAGTTTCAAAGAGAAAAACTTGATTTGCAAAATTGTAATCGAAATCAAAATTGTACACGTTCTGCAAAAGAGTTCGTTTATAGTGGGAAAGTTAATCATTATTAATTTGAAACGCAAAGTCTGTAGCAGTTATTTTACTGAAGCTTACATTTAACATTAACGAGTACGATTCATGAAATGTAAATACTGAAGGCGGGGAGGAAAAAGTATCGCGAGGCTACTTGCTTGTTCTGATTAATACTTCTGGGACACTGGGGATTATTTCATTACGATTCACAAGACGTCTTGGTTTCCATGTTTAATACTCGGTACAATCCTGAAACGATGAATCAATAATGCAAGGTATTGCGGTGTAACGTGCCAGGGAGCACTTAGCTCGAACGACAGTGGCACGTCTGTCAAGCCAACTGTGTCGCATAGTGGTTCCGATCGACAGTCAGACAACAAATATTTATTGCTGCTCACTGCTACGGCAAATGTAAACGTTTCTTCTCTTAATGGTGGATATCTAGTATCGAACAAGTTTCCTTTTCTTCTTGCGAATTAGTTGATTTTCACATTGTGACAATAGTCCACAGTACGCGAGATATTACCTGAAATGATGATAATTTGTTGAACGTTAAGAAACAGAAAATAATTAAATAAATATAAATTGAATGCTTTGTAATAAAACAAGTTTAACATTCATGAATATCGTTACCATTGCCACTTACTTCAATCGTGTTTGACCTTCTTTCTTTTTCATTTCAATTAATTAATTTTCACTTATTATACTTCGTAAGTAATATCCACGGTACGCGAGATGTTATCTGAAATAATAGCATAGTTTGTTGACAATTTCGAAATATAAAACAATTAGATTTATAATAAAAGAAAACGTTACATGAGCAACATTCGTGCAATTGCTCGAGAATTGATTAATTTTCACCTCCATAATACGCGAGATGTTACCTGATCCGTATGAAAATTATTCTAAAATATTTAGTTGTACCGACATTATAGAACCATAGAACAAACTGTCAACTTTGATGATCTTCGAACGGAGGATATTTGGCTAATCAAAGAGCGCGTCACAGTAGACGTGACCTGTGCGTCAAGACAACCTCGAGCAAACAACGGAGATCGGTCAGGAACAGGAAGCGGAACACGCGTCACTGTAGCCGAAATATTGGCAGATGTTTGCGCAGCCAGCTAATGTAATATCGTTTATCCGCCGAGTATCGAATGTTGCTGACAAAAATGAGACTCCGAGGGAATGGTTAACCTGTTGACTGAAGTTTTTAATTCGAATTTTCTATAATTCGGAACGTTCAGAATCAGTGTGAATCATTTTTCATTCAAAAGTGGCTCGTACATAGTGATAACATTCTAACGATTATATTATAGTCACTATAATATAATGACTGAATCCATCAACTGAAAAATTTTGATAAAAGTGTACACGCATGATACAGATTGTTTCTAATAAGAAACGACTTACACTGATTTACTTCTGAATCCTACATTTTAGAAATTATGAAATAATAAATGAATCGATTCAAAAATCTACTAAAAGTCATGATACAACTTAAAAAGTTTCTCAAAAGCGAGATAATACGTTTCATTAAAATATACTTCCCCTAGTTAAAAGATTGAAACAAGTCTTTTGCGGTACAATGTGAGAACGTTGAACAGCAAGCAAGAATTTATTGGCTCAGAAAAGAAAATATTTCAATATTTAAATTTCACTCTAAACACTTTGTTGCCCGAGATATAAATCAAATCGAGATTAAGAAAGGATTGAAAGCATCTGAGAAGCTTCTCTCGCGTTTCTTTAATCTGGCTGGGGCAACAAGGGGAGAGAGGATCGCTATTTCCATCTCGGGCTGCCTCGTAAATCCCAATGTTATTCTGAAAAACGCCACAATGAAGTAACACGGCGTGGTTAGTTAACGCAGGGAACTGGTTTTCGACCGATCGTTTCAGCCATTAACGATGAACAAATTGCATTCCCATGGAAATCGGTGAAATACACGCTCGCGAGCGGCCTACACGCTCCGCTAATAGGAAAGCGATTTATGCCCTCGCGCCTTCGCCGTATTTATTATCGCGGCGATATCATCGTTGTATTTATCGGACGATTCTCGCAAGATATTCGTTCTCGTGAGCGAAGATCGCGCCGCGGGTGTGTCCGCCGGGTGATAAGTTAATTAGAGCCGCGTGATTAATAGGGACGATCTCGTCCGCGTGAATCACATGGCCTGATGGTCTCGTTCTATCGTCGCTATTTTTAATTGTTGCAACGAGCACGTTGCATCGTTAATTTAATTTCTGCATCGTGCTACTTTTTTTTATATTTTCCATTGGCGGTGAGAATAATTCTTTTTTTCTTTTCGGCAATGCATGATAGTTCAACGTGACGCAATAATAATAGTAGCGCCAACCATTAAACTATCATTACAGTTTAATTTAATTTATTATAACAAAATTTATTATAGTTTAATTTAATTTATTATAACAAAAATTAATAAATACAAAAAATAATTTTTTTTAACGCTTGTATCCTTTAGTTTGATTATGATATCTGAGTTCTATCACATGTGGAATCTATGATATTCTTAACGATAATAAATTTCACAAAACACCTTCCACTGGACTGTGGATTTTTATGAATTTACGAGAATTTTAAAAGATATGCGGAAACACGTGAATATTGCTCGTGTATTTAAATAAAACAGTTGTCCGTGTCGATTCCATTTTTTCTTTAACTATTTCAATCTAAAAGTCCCATTTTATATTTCATAACAATACTTTTACTCTTCACACTTTCCCTCGAGCTTGTGAAATTTTTTTAAAAAATTCGAGAGTTTATTTTCAAAGCCTATTAAATTTCCACAAACATCGGCGTTCGTAGTTTCGTTGAATCTCCTCTTGAAAATTTCGCGAAATCGTCCGATTTCAATTGAATTTTCGCGAAAGCTACGACTTGGAATTTTCGGAGATCTATGTACCTTTCATCTGGTAGCGATATTTTTCGTCTGGAGATTGTTTCTCTCACAACATCCTCTGAAATTGCAGCTGTAACGACGGTTCTTCGAATCTTGCCTCGCTGTATTATTCTCCCACCATCGCCAACTTCCGGCCGCAGTTACCGACTGTTTCATGCTATCGTAATCCGTGACAATCGATGGTTATTTGCGTGATCGTCGCGCGAACACGATTCTTGTAAAAGCGCTCGGGTGGTAAATTTCCAGGAAATGCGGCGATAGCGATGATTTAGACATTGTCCTCTGTAATTTAACGAGGAGCCGAAAGATCCTGATGCTCTCTTAACGATTCTTTCTGAGAAATTCTCCTGAAAATAAAGTTTTCACATCAATTGTAACTCTTTGATCTATAAATAAAAGATCAGTAATTAAAGATCAATACATAATAAATAATTAATAAATGACAATAATACATAAGAGATGAACAAATAAAATAAGAGGATAAGAGATGAAAGAATAAATTGTCTCTTCTGATAATTTTTGAAAGGCTGTTTCTCTGGAATTATTTCTTGATTTTGAAAAGAACGATATGATAAAAAAATTTATCGTATCGAACTGAGAAGTGACAGACATTTGTTAATTAATTTCTAGTCCTTTATCGTGAGTTTGCTGAGAAATTGAAGTTTACAGCATCGTTGACACGTCACGTGCCGCAATACTTTACACGCAGCAGCGTGCCTGATAATTTAGGAAAATACTCAGCGAAGCGTAGCGGAAGAGATCGATTAGATTGCTAGCTCTGGATTGGTAAAAATTGAATTACGACGTATTTTAATCTCGTTTAACAATCGATTAGTTACGATCGTGAAGCAACGACCGCCCACGTAGATCGTCACGCTATAAACACCAATAATTAATCCTGCTTTTTTTTCAATCCTTGACCGCCATGATTCGTTTTAGAATAATAATCGTCAAACTTTTCAATTTTCAATTACCATCCTCTCTGCTGATTGATATAATTCTTGAAACTAAAAAACAAAAGCAACCACCTGTTATGTCTCTATTCTTATTCCAGGTTTTATTTTTCAATCTTTCAAACTCGAACTGTCTGATAATAAATAGTTTTCTGCTTGCATACATGGCGATGGCCATTACAAATATTTGCAAACATTATCATTATATTTTCATTGACGTATCAAATTACCTGTAACTTTTTTTCATCAATTTTTATATTACGTATTATGTTAGAAGCATTCTACATTTTCCAACAACTCATTATACATATCCTTTTCGAATTTTCAATAAATTCTAGATACTTCGACTAAATATCCCAATAAATACTCAATTTCGTATACTGTTTTGTATGCCTTTGCATTTTCTATGCATTATCCATAGTTCTACACTTTGAAATTTCACATTGAAGAGATACAAGCACCTATGCAAAGCTACATATTTATACTTTCATGTATCATCAGAATATAAGAAGTTAAAAGGATATTAAAACTCGAAAGATGTCGTCAAATCAATAGAAACTTCTTCGTCTTACCTCGTCCTTGATCAAACGCTACGTTGGTGTACCAAGAAACCAGCGAGTACACGTGTCAATGAATACTCTTTTGGTAACTTAGCAAAATGATCGTCGAATCTCTGCCATTCGTACCGATCTTTAGGAAATTAGATCGAACACGGTCGAGAAGTCGAGCGAGTCTCTGCTCGTCGTGGGAAGGCTTTCTTAACTGTTCCTCCTTCTACGTAGCTGGAAAAAGCGTGTAACACGGATAGCCTGATCAGAACTGGTATTCCGAGATCAATATTCATCAAACTTCTTACCATCGGTCATTACGATTTGTTTCTCCGCTCGTCCCACCTATTTTCCGCGTTCCGTTGCTCCTCTTCTTCGTCAACGTTCTTACGCGACGACATTCCTCAATTCAATCAAGCAACCCTGTCGATCCCTGGAACCGTCCACTAGATCGTCGTCCATGAATAAATGCAGATTCGAAATCTGTCGGTGCGTTTTTCCTGCAACAGTACAATACGTTAGCAGTGGACGAGAAGAATTCTTTGATTATCGTTTCACGCGTGATTTACTGTTTTACGATCTCGAGTTAAGAGCCAATAAATTTTTATGGGAGATTCCTGGGGTTTCTTTGATTATTTGTACGATTGGAATTGGGTGACTTTCCACTTTCACGAATGTTTAATTACTGATTGTTGGAAATCGTGGACTGTGGAAGCGGAGGTTATCGTTATTATTGTATTGCTTAATTAAATTATGGAAATTCAATTCAATTGGTTCTACCTTTCTGTATTATTCTCTAAAAAAACAATTTTTATCTCTTGTGTTATTCGATATTGAAAAAATATTATATTTCCCGAAAATGAGTGTCGATTCTAAAAAATATTAAATTTCTAAATTTCAATTTCGAGTCTTTTCTAAAGTAGTGGAATATTTTCGCAGCAAATTTTTCGAAAAGAATAGAGTGACTTCTCTTTTTTTTAATTTACCACAAATAGAACGTTCCCACTCGGAATCTTCCTAAAACAGAGGATTCAAACATAGAATACTCTCTCCGAGAAGTGGAATATTTCCATTTCTAATTTCCCACTTAAAATGAAACATTTCGACAGAAGATTTTCCAAGAAACTAGAGATTCTCTAGTCCGAATTTTCCCAAGATAGAAAATTTCCACAGAAGATACAACATCTCCAACAATTTTCAACAAACTCAGTAGAAACATTCTTCAAAGAGAAAATATGTATCTCGTATTGACAATAAATTCCTTTGTTAAAATTACCAGTAATAAGAATAATCGTAAACGAGGTGATTCTCATAGTTCAAACCAGCATTATTGTCTCTGGAGTGGAGCTGCTCTGTAACAACAATGAACGACGGCTAATTGATTTACAACTCGGCCGTGCTGCTCCACATTCTGCTTTATTATACCTGCACGCCGGCTCAATTGACCATGACGAAATATTTTCCCTTAATTGAATAATCAACGGTTAATCAAACGGTCGGCTCGATTAAGATAACGATCGGCCGGCCCACTTAGCGCGGCAAACGGGCCGAATAGCAAGTAATTATTCACACAGCCATTTGAATAATTGCCGGGAAAATTAAGCGTGCGATGGCGTTGCCTCCTGGCATTATTAATAGCAACAAGATTTCGACGCGAGTCCCGTTCATCGCACGATTAACACGTGAAATTTGCCTAACTTGTTGCGCTTGATAAAATTGTCGTAAAATTTCTTCCAAAAACGTCATCATCATTTCATCATTTTTAAAAATTTATACCCGAAAATGGGACAGTCGTAAATGAGTTGCGCTTTAATTTATAGCAATGGTGTTGTTTTATTGTAATGGAAATTTGAAAGTTTCTTTTTCATATTTTATGGAAAGATCTTTGCTTTATGTTTCACAAAAATGGGGGGAAGTTTCATTGCAGTAAAATTGTAAAAATATTAAATGTTTATTATTATTATTTTTAAAACTTTCTCGCAAAATGGAAAATTCTTAGCAAAGAATTTTGAATCTGAATTTTTCATAGATGGAAATGAATTTTCTCAAAATATAGAATCCCTGTTTCTGATTTTCCAAGAATAGAAAATTTCTATTTCGAACATTCTAAATAAGGGAAAATTTATGCTCTAAACTTTTCAAGAAAAGAAAAATTTCCCAAAAGCGGAGAATTTTCGTATTTTTTTGAAAACTCATTGAAGGTAATCAGCTTTTTATTTTCGCAATCGATAACGCAGAAAATCGTCCTTAGTATTAACTGTCCCTTAAAAATTCAACGATTTCACAAGTAAATTGCCAACTTACAAAATCGCCTGACGATCGTTGATATAATGTAACACAATAATTTCGCAACGCGAATAAGAGAGTAAGAAAACAAGAGACGGGATATTAACTAATTCCGTTCGATTAAAACAACAAAGTTAGGGGAACGGCAAGAAGTCTGGGACCGTCTCGACAGACTTGTTCACGTGGTAGGAACTCGTGCTTGCTTCGTCACTCTCCAAGCCACAATTTCTTCACACTAATTACCGATCCGTCCCGCCCACCTGACAAGAGAGAATGTGTGAAAAACACGGTGCACCCGATTCATCAACAAATTCACATTTACCTCTTTTCACTCGACAATAATTCCGACTTACACTACTTATTTAATTCTGTTCTAAATAAAATAAAATATACGAAACGTCGAACATTCGCGTGACTTTTACCTCTTACGCAATGGAATTAAATTTGAAAAACTGACACGAAGATTCTGAAATTTTGGCACGTTGAATCTTCCTTCCCGAAGAGATATTTCCATCGAGAATGTCAATGGTGAGACTTCAAAGAAATGGACGCAAGCTCTTTGTTCTATGAAAAAAATGTCTAAGTTCAGAATCTGGAAATCAGTTCAAAAATGACGAAACGAAATGAAACTTTGTCTGTGAACTAAATTCGAGAATTGAAGCGATGCTTTTGAAATTTATTCAGAGATAGAGAAACGAAATTTTCTCCACAGATTGGTCCTAATAGACCGGAGAGATTTAGACGATAAATAGATGAAAATCCCCAAAAAACGTGGAAAAGAGAAAATGTAAAAAGCCGAGTAAAGCTGGAGCTTCGCCCGTTTCATGATCGTAGGAGGCAAACGATACCATCGAAGGGGCTTACACGGCGCGATTCGTTGGTTCGAGGCGATCGTGATAGAGAGATCGATTTACGTGAATAATGAGACGGGGAGGAAAGTTACTCGCCGATAAATTTAACGCGTTACGGAACCGCGACCGGCGCACACTCGCCGAAGAACAGGAGTGTTCCACGTCGTTAGACGCCGAGGTTACGTCCTGGGTCCGGAGAGTCCCATGGTGGTCCCCCTCGACCAGGTGGCCAGGCCCCCACCGATGCTAACTAATTAAATCATGAAAAAGGCGGTGAACGTGCGTCCTACAGTTTTTACGAAATTAATAAACCGGAACCACCAGTGGTTCTCAGGGACTCCGCTCCTTACACATAGTTCACGCTTTAGCGAATTAACACCGTTTAGGAAATTTTCAGCAAATGCGGGAGGCGTGAATGAACGAAATTTTAACGAAGAGAGGTAACGATAAGTTGATAATTTTCTGTTTGTATCCTCTTCGGCAATACTTGTGTGACACTAAACTCACAAAAGTATTCGAACATTCATTATAACGTGTGCTGTATAAAATTTGTTGAAATTGTACGGACACAATTGTCGCGATTGTATTGATGAAAATGAAGCTAGTTTGGTAATATCTCACTGATTGTTGCTGACAGTTACTGGTATTTTGTTATTGTTTCATTTGCATCATTCGAAAATTATAAAAATGACGAAGTGTTTGTAGATTTGATTAGAGTAAAGAGCTACAGTTAATGTAATTAACCTGTGTATTCTTCTTCTCCTATAAATCAATAAAATTTTGATTATAAAGGATTGGATACTTCTGTTTTCCCAAATATATATTGTATTTTATATAACACACGTAATAAGTTCATATTAGCGTTTAAATAATATTAATTATCAATAGTGTTAAATAATTATTCTCACATGTTCAGATAAAAATAAAACACAAGAATTTGCATCTTTCCGTAAGTTCGCGGCACGAAAGTTTAATTAAAATTTAAATTAGTTAATTAAAACTTCATTATTTGACGTCGAAGCACTTTCTGTGGGAAATGTTAAAGCGGAGCTAGATTTTTTTTACACTTTTATTAAACGGATCGATGGCGAAAGAGTAGCGAGAGGTTCATAGGATGTAATTTAGCAGGATCGATCGCAAGGTGGTGGAATTTTAAGCGTTGTTAGAAGCGTGATAAATATATTTAACACCTACTTTCAAATTACTCGGCATGACGCTACGGAAAGATCCGATTCGTGACAAAAACCGTCGATTTCTTCGTCAATCATCCGTCTGGTCGTTTGCATCCCCACGGTGAAGAACTTTTTACTGTAACTCTCCTCGTGCCGCGTCGAATCGACAAAGAATTAATCGAGGTGACCATGGTTCCCCACGGTTTCTTATACGCCTAACGCCTAACCGATCCTTGAAATCGTCCATCTCTAAGAACCTGTAACAGTCGATCCAATTTTTAACAGTTGTTCAATCTTCCTCTAATTTTTAACGATGCTAAAACATTTTTCACGGTTCTCTCAAACAGGATAGATTCACAAATGTAAATACATATGTATTCATTAACGTAAATATTCCAAACATACATTTAACGAAAATTCGAATCATTTCTCCAACGTGCAATGGTAAGCTACGCTTACTAAGTAACATCGAGTGATGGATTTTGCACACGAACTGATTTTAATAGTAATTTCTGCGAGTAACAACAAAATTGTAAAATTCAAAATAATTATTAATATTTAATCAATTTATTATAATATAATTATTAAATGTATATTATAATATAATATAATTATTAAATGTATATTATAATATAATATAATTATTAAATATATATTATAATAATTTATTTAATATAAATATAAATTATAATAATTTATTAATATAATTAATTTGTTGAATATAAACATTAATTATTATCCTACAAATTCGTAGGAAAGCCGACGATATATCTATATAAAATATATATATATATAAGAAAGTCGTCGAGATGTATCCACAAATATTCGCAAATGATGTTTACAAAGAAAGATGTAGTTTACAAATGTATATTATAATATAATTATTAAATATATATTATAATATAATTAATTTGTTGAATATAAACATTAATTATTATCCTACAAATTCGTAGGAAAGCCGAAAATATATCTTCATAAGATATAAATCTATATATATATATATATATATATATATATAAGAAAGTCATCGAGATGTATCCACAAATATTCGCAAAAGATGTTTACAAAGAAAGATGTAGTTTACAAACGTATATTATAATATAATATAATTATTAAATATATAATAATTTATTATAATATAATTAATTTATTGAATATAAACATTAATTATTATTCTACAAATTCGTAGGAAAGCCGACGATATATCTATATAAGATATAAATCTATATATATATATATATATATATAAGAAAGTCGTCGAGATGTATCCACGAATATTCGCAAAAGAAAGAACATTTGCTCTCGAAAGATCGATTCGTAAAAGATCCGCTGGGAACACCGTGTCAATAATGCGCAACCCCAGTCGCAAATCATCGTGATACAACCGTTCGAATTCGCCATTCGAATTCTCGATCCGCGTGGAGCAACATCCGAACGACAGACACCCCCCTCCGCGCCACGCCACGAACGGGAAGATGATCGGCGAGGGTGAAACGAGTTTATCCACGGCCGGCCATCCACGAGTTGTCGAACGCGCGATGGGAATAAAATGTGAAACTGTAAATTGTGCGTGGGAAGAATCGGTCCCTGGACGGTCGTGGCGGTCGACCGTGCTTCTCGGTAGACCAGGGGGAGGATGGGGGTTGAAAGGTAAAGAGAACGGCCCCACCCCATCGCGAGGGTTGATCCGTCCTCGAGGCCAAGAGGACAGGAGATGGAAGGAAATACAGAAGGAGAAAGAAAGAGAAAGAGAGGTTTCGTGGAGGATTTAAATGCGCGTTCGAGCGATCGAACAACGTTTCGAGGAGGCCAGGGGTGTGAGCCACGAAGGAGCTGGAAATTTGTTACGTTATGTCGGACGATCACTCCCCAGCGAATATGAAGAAAGATTTCTTTTGGCTCGAGACGTGTGTGTGTGTGTGTGTGTGTGTGAGAGAGAGAGGGAGGGAGGGGAGGAAGGAGAGAAGGTCCTCTCTCTCGACAAGGAGGTCCTAAGGGGTGGTTGGTTGGTCAGTTCTGACTGGAAGAGAAAGCTGAAAGTTGAATGGTGGTGGGGATGGAACACGGTGCCAGGAATATAAAGCGAGGGATGAAAGAGACGGCGAGTCACATATGCGACCCGTAAAAGCTCTTCTGAAAAGCTGCATCCGTCCCACACAGGAACTCGGCCTCTCTTACATTTCAATGACGTCGCTGAGATATCGCGAATATGTTTGCGTGCGAAGGGAATCGGGAAGGAAATCTATTAAACTTGCGATCTTTCTCCTTTCTTTTTTTGCTGTTTCATTATTGAACATCTTACGGGATGTACGACGTGCTCATCTGTTAAGCTGGCTCGTACGATCTTACAATGGTGCTGTTTCTTAAACATGAATCATAAATTACGTTGACCAAATGGAATAAAAAATATTACAACAATAATATTATTGTAATGCCTCGCTGGCATGTGAATTTAAATTTAAATTCAAATTCAAATTTATAGGAAATCGCAGGTATTATTATCAAATTCAAATTTATAGGAAAATCACAGGTATTATTATCAGAAAATGACGAAAATCATTATTTTGATCGTAGCTTAATATCACTTAATAATAAAGTTTTTAGCTAATATAATAAATGTTCTTGACATCGAATATACGTGATTTATATTGAGTCTGTTTTTCTTTAATGTACAGTTACAGTTAATGACGTGATTTCATCAGTATTAGAAGAATTAAATTTAGAAGAAAAACTTGACACACCAAAGTTTTAAGCCTAGAGTATTAATTGATTAAGAATTAAATAGAGATGTGTGTTTTGATACACGTCTGTGCTTTTCACGAAAAAAAAGAAATATACTATACATATTCTCGTTTCCATCTTTGAACGATGACGTATCATGGTAATCGAACGAAAACTTCTTTTTTTGCACCTAACAATTAACACTAAGTGTTGCAGTGAATCAGATAATCAATTTCCGTAGATTTTTCCCAATTTTTCGCCGATTCTCAAACAGATACATCGCCAGAATCGGGCAGAGAGGTACAACACGCGTCAGGCGACATCGCGTTTCTATGGAAACGTACAAAAGGCACGTTCAACCCCGGAGGGATCTAGCGATATCGGCGAATATTAAGAAATAGCTCTCGACCGGCATTTCCGTACATTTGCGGGCTGAGAACGAGCCATTCGTTTGCCGGCTAGAACGAGGTGCTGTCTATGCATGGCACGCCACCACCAACCATCCAACCGTCCCATAAATAATATCTTCTCTCTCTTCCCTCTTTCACTGTCCTCCTCCGATTCCCGTTCGGTTCGCGGCTCGGCCGAGTAGCCGTATCTCTTTTTCCATGCGCGTCGTATTCCGCGCGAAAAGCACGTAATTCAGGTCTGGAAAATCGAGATACGTGCCTCTCGATCGCCGATAAAGAGACGATGTATCAGGTATTTTAATTCTGCACGGTGCAGAAATAGTCGATCGGATATTTCTCTGTTACTGTCGTCTTCGTTTTTCGTGGAAGTTCTTCGTTGTTGCTGAGAATTTTTCGATTTTCTCAGACTTTTGTTGAGAGAATCTGAGGAACTTAAGTTAGGGTAAATACGTGTCAATCGGTACCTCTTCCAGATGTCTTTTGCGATGCAGTATAAATAGATCAATATGAAATTATACCGAACACTGAAATCAAATATATAGATTATAGACAATATTATGAAAAGTAGAAGATTTACAAGTGAGAGAAATTCAATTTAGAAAAAAATTTCTATCATATCTTTGAGAAGTTTTAATTTCAGGTTCTATCAATCACTTTTCTTAATCTCCTTATTTTGTGACAGATCAGATACACTTATACAAATTGTGGTTTCAGTTGAACAAAGACAGACAATGTTTAATCTCTACGTCTTTCGATTTAATCGAATATTTCCCAGAAACGTCGCAAATACAAGAAATTTGAAAGATCTCTCGTGTCTCAAAAAATAAAAAAAACTTGTCGAATTTTCACATAATTGATCAAGTCTTCTCCTACGCCAAAACCCTCGGGATATGTACTTAAAAATCTTCCCCTTGCTTGCAAAAAAATTCCTGAAAGTATACCTGGAAACATATCGATAACCAACGAATTTATCATCGAACGGCGACAAGCCTCGCGATTTTTTTCCTTCTTCTTTCTCCCCTGCCCGAGTGAAACAGACAATCCCTGGCGGAATTGTCGGCCGCTTAATCGTCCATTTCCACCTGTCAGTCGTTGCCGATGGACTCACAAAGAAGAGTCTTCTATCTTTACCGGGAGGGGGGAACCGGCAAGAAAACGCAGCCAAAGGGAAAAAGAAAATTCGAGAATGTTGGCGGAGAGAATCGAGGCGGATTATGAAGCGCATACTACCGCGGCAAATAAAAATCGCTTCCGCGCGGCTGGACACGCGGGAAAACAGGGAGGAAGAGAGACGTTGCCTCGTCATAGAGCCGGGGAATTACCGGAAGATGTCCCTTGGAAGCTTCGTGGCCGGGGAGGGAAGGAAGGCTGACAATAAGCGTTCCGTGGTCACTGCACCCTGCATGCGCCCGTGTTCTCCTTCGTCGAGAATAGAGGGCAACTCGTGGATGTAATTTCTTAATAGTTTGTCCGGTTTATGGTGCAATTCTGTGGAAACTTATTGCGAAAAAATCGGTGGATATCGTAACTGTTGGAATGCAGGTAATCTTTTTTGTGGACGGAGAGTGCATTGTAGATGGAAAAAATATTGAAAGGGTATTATTAACACTAGAACTACAATCCCCATCAGAGACACTAAAGTAAAAAAAAAAAAATAGTGAAAAAGTTTCTGGTACAATAGAGTAGACAAACGTTTGCTTGTGTGTTTTATGTGAAAAATCATTTAAATCTTTAAATATATATCTGTATAATATCTAATCAAAATTATAGATTGGTCGTTTGGACAACTTTGGCAATTCTAGTGTTGATAATTATATTTCTCAATCGTGAGCAAGTCGTGGTTTCGATATACAAAAATGTTGCATGCAATTAGTATATTTTTTTTATTTGGAATCTTCACTTTATCAAATTATTCGATGACAAGTTGATAATTACAAATTAGCAATTTAACTACAACTCTCTAATCAAATTTGCGAATATAAGAATATGTAAGCTTTAGATTGTACTATAATTATATTATAGAAGATTATAAAAGATAGATATATACTATTACAGAAGATTAGAATTAAATAAAAGATAGATGCAGGTACGTCACAATATATATCGACAATATGGAAATATGAAATTGTCTTTACCTTTTTAAAAAACAAAACTATACATTCATATATACATAGTTTATATAAGCGTAGTTTAAAAAAGCTTTTAATCTTCTCCTTAATCTGCCTAATTTTTAACTAGAATTTTATTATACTAGAAATTCACGACGTACGAAATACAAAGAACGACGACGAAAAGAACCAGTGCGCCAGAATGATCAGCAGTCGCCTCGATAAATTAAATAAAACACGGCGGTTGAAGAAAACGAGAACGTTTTCATTAATCGGTAAATATTTAACCGGGATCGAAATCGCGTTAGCGGCGAGGGACAAGGAGTAAAAATCCGGCGGGATTGCCACGAGTCGTGGCAAAACAGCGATTAGAAGGGTAGGACGAGGGGGAGGAAGGGAGGATTGGGCAGAGTGACAGGACGAATGGAAGGGTGAGAGTTTCTTGCTCGATGGACGGCTTTTCTTGCAGAGAGTACTCGCCGCGACACAAATAGCGTATGATTGAGTGAGCGCCGCGAGGGATTTCCACAGACGTGGAAACGGAATATCGCGCGCGAGGCAAGGGAAAAAAGAACGGAGCGGAGAGAAACGTCGACGTTTAGTCGCTGCGAGGGAAAAGGCGCCCCGTTGCGCCTCGCGGGAGCGTAACGGCCCCTCCCCCCCACGAAAATCGACCGTGTTCGAATTCTTTTCTCTATTCACCCTTCCTTCCCCTTTCTTCTTCTTCTGTTCCTTCAGATTTTTGTTTCGTAACTTGCTCCGGCGTGTACAGTGTATCGTTGAGAATATTGCGTGATCAAGCTTCGACAGTTTTCCAGAAATATATTATAAATTCGATCGTATCATTCGCTGTATAGTATATACAATAATTCGCAATAATATTAAATCTATCAGATCAAGTCGGAGTGATTTTATTATTATCCAACGTAATTTCTCAAGGTCTACAAATTAGTTCCTTTTATAATGAAATATATTTCATTTATTTAATTTATCAGGCTCTAGTGTGATTTATATATACACGAACATGCATATTTTCATCTTCTTAAAAAAATACTAGACAGTTCCCCCGAGTTTTAATTCATCTAGAAAAATCACACGAGTGTTATGATCGTCTTCTCACTTCAACTGCTGCTCTCATTTAATTTTCCCAATAGATAACAAATAGGTATAGCGCTTGCTTCTCGATCGAGGGTGTACTGGCTGGCTTACACGCCGCTGTTTACGCATCATCGAAAGAAAAGAAGCCGATCTCGAAAAAGAAACAACGGGGAGAGACGAGAACGTTTTTCGTCGCGTAGGTTCCCCTCGAATTTTGCAAAAACCCGCAGACACGGTTTGTCCAGGGTGCGGGGCAAATAGGTGGCTGAAGGAGGGGCGCACAATCGCATTACTAATGATTTTACTTCGGGCGACCCTCAGGGCCGTCATATCGATACGATAGGAGGCCGATACGCCGCCGGAAACGCCAGTCGGATAAACCGGGAACACTCAGACCACCCTGCTCCGTTCCATTCCATTCGAAGCAACGACGAGGACGAAAGGAGATGGTGGAGATCAGGGGTTACGTCTAGTTGATCGAGCTCTCTCTCCGTTCGATGATTTCGTTTACCCTGAGCGTTTCAAGGACAAAAAGCGAATCGCGCGACGATCCACCGACACAGAGGAAACGCATGAAATTCCCCCGGGTGGCATTTACTTAAAATTATGTTCTTCTCTCCGTTAGAAACGGACGACTTTGTTTGTCACGGTGTTTCCCTCGTTCCGATGCGCGAAAATATAAAATCGATCGAGTTTCTCCCTGAGCTGAATTTGAAAGATACATTGTTCGATTAATATTTAATATTGTACGTTCTCGGCGCCGTGTCGTTTGCTCGATGCGTAACTGTCACCTTCGAGGGGACGAGAATTCGATTTGAACAGGTTCGATGTTAATTTTGTGAAATAACGTGGAAGGGGCGAAAATATATTTAGGATCTACCTTTTAATATCGATACTTGCTCTTTGGAAAGATTTTCTTAGAATGATATTTCAATATTTGATGTTATATGTAGGTACTGCATTTGGTATTATGCTAAATGTCACTAAACATTAAGTGTTGCTAAATGTAACGTTTAAAGTATTATTTTAGAAAGAAGAACGTTTCTGCAAACACTGCGATACGCTAATTTAAATTTTAACTGTTCGTTTTAACGGTTCGAAGTAAACATTAATTTCACATTAATGTAACGTTAAGTAGGTTTCAAATGCTGAAATAGCATGTGCAACAGTATTATCAAATTAGTGGTAAATATTAGAATTTCTCAGTAAAAATTCTAGACTAGACTAGATAGGTTTTAAATTCAATTCAATCTACAAAAGAATCTACATGAAAAAAAGATTGTTTCAGAGCTGTTTGATTTCGATGATTTTATGCATTTTGCGGAGATAAAATTGTTGCTTGCGGCGCACTATGGCCAGTCATTTTACAGTTCCCGAAGCATAAAATTCATTGCTTCTTGTCAGTTGCAACATCCGATGACCATAGGAATATTCGCGTATTAACAGCCCGTCTGTTGATTTAATTCCACCACGATATCCCACAATCTTCAGCTTAAGTAAAACACCTAACTAAATCTAACTAAACTCTACAAAAAAAAAATTACCTATCAAATTACCTGCACAATTAAAAAATTATCACTTCGCAACGCGTGCAAAGAGGAGCGCGTTCTTTCAAAATTGAAATGAAACTCCTCGAGAAAAGAAAGCAAATTAAAGTCAAATTAACTAATTAACAAATTATCACCTTGTTAAACCTTGACGTGCAGAAAGACAGGCATACGATACGAAAGTAACGTTAAAATAGTTGATTTCTTGGTAACGGGAGATGAGACGGAAGTTCTGTAAAATGCAACAATATCAAAGTCGAGCCATATATTTCTGCATAAAGCAGAATGAAGTTTACGCTTCCGAAATATTGATTTACACCTGAACTGAAAAATAACCCAAACCGAAAATAACTTTTTCTGCATAAAGAGAACGAGTCATCTAATTGACGAATTATTACCACAACAAGTGAACCGTCAACAATTTCCGTTAAAAATATTTCGTTTCGAGATAATATCCGATAACACGAGGCAATGAACGCGCGCTCATTGCCATAAAATGGCACGGTCTCGATCGAACGGAAACACTTCGGCGGCAACAGTTTTCGGATCGTAAAGTCGCCAGCCAGCAGAAATGTCCGCGAACAAGAAAGAAACTTTTCACTTCGATTCCAGTATTTATCGGCCCTCGTTACGATCGCTGTAATCGACATGCAATTAGCCCGGTTGGATTAATACCGCTCGAATCTCGCTAATAGGCACGTTGCGCAGACCTTTGTGCACTGGAAATAGTTGATACACGTACGTGTGTAGAGTTGATGAAAGTTTGTGATGAAGGATATGATGAAGATTAATGGGAGCGAGGAGGAGAGCTGGTTGGATTAATGTATGAACGACACGAAGATAGTATGATAGGGTAGACTGGTTAGTATGTGTTTTCACAATACGAGATAAATGACATATTTTTAAAAATTCAAATAGTACGTTCTCTCTTAATTCTCGCGTTTGTTATGCTTTGTAACTGGTTCTCAAAGTCTATTCAGTTACGTACACTATCGTGTATGATAATTTTATCATTATCAGAGTAAAACTACCCAATAATAATAAATAATAAGATATTACGTAGAGTAATACGTAAATTATTAATCTACGTATGTGTAATACTTTAATAGTTAATGTAATTAAATTTCCATGCCGTGCAATGTTATTAAAAATGTGAATTAGTTCGGTGGCTTGAATTTTAAAATACAAATTGAATTTTAGAGTACAAATCGTCATGCTAGTGTCAGTGCAATGATATATTTTCAACTGGAACAATTATTAAATGAAAACGTCCCAGAAGATGGGCACGTTCTTACACAAACGATCCAAGAACAAAATAAATAACAAGATAAAAGAGGATCGGATACCTAATAAAATATTGAAAATTCCAAGTAGTCCTAATACAATGATCAGAGACAGTACATAGTTGCGTCCGATCGAGAACAATCTCGCTCACAAGCGATGCTTGAAATTACTTCCATTATAAACCCGGACAAGTCTGTCCGAATTCTAAAGCATCGCAGAGATGGTCTCCCTCGAAGTCAACGTCCAACGAGACCATTCAATTAACCCTCGCTCTAGATCGAATTTAATTAGCCGATTTCGCGTCTGTTCAAGTCACCGTGGATGGGTCGCGTGGATCTCCTAATTTCCTTTCCTTTCCTCCTCGCTCCGGCTCGCGAAAGAAAGAAGAAAGACGAAGACGACGACGAGGAGGAGGAGGAGGAGAAGGAGGAGGAGGAGGAAGAAGAAGAAGAAAAAGAAGAAGAAAAAAGAGAGAAAGAAACGGAGGAAGGAACTTTATCAGGAAATTCGATAAAGGGAGTCCGCGAATTTTCTGCGAAGAACCGGAGAGATTCTGACTGGGCTGCGGTCGTATCTTATCGCGGAGCAGACGTCCACGCCAGAATCCCGGTTCTGGCTTCCATATAGCCTCCACGTACCTGTATTATATCTGCGTCGTTCACATATCTGGATAGACCGCATCACGTCCCCTCCCCACCCCCTCGCTGCCCTCTGTCTCTTTCTTCTGATACATACCACGACGTATATAACTCGCCGAGGATCCAGACGGGCGTGCACGTGTATCAATATTATATCTCGCGAAATATCGGATGGACGTCGCGTTTCTTACCGTCTCGGTCCCTCTTATTTTCGCGGCCGTACACCGGCTCGTTTTAACCGATTTCCTTGTTCTCGATAGACTCTCGCCCCGTTTGCCTGATCGATTTTCATGGACTTTTCTAAAGGTTG
The DNA here is from genome assembly GCF_011392965.1 of Frieseomelitta varia. Classification (NCBI taxonomy): domain Eukaryota; kingdom Metazoa; phylum Arthropoda; class Insecta; order Hymenoptera; family Apidae; genus Frieseomelitta; species Frieseomelitta varia. Next base: position 147,545 of record NW_025110727.1, read on the forward strand.
GTTCGTACACAGTGATACACGCGAAAATATCTGACGTATATAACTCGTCACGGAAGAACGTTCTCAACGCAGCAAGTTGGAGACGCGGTAAAATTGAGACAAGCCTAGAACGTATATATATACGTACATAGGAATTAGAAGGTGTTTGTTGCAGTTCGTTTAACAATAGTTTTTGATTCTAGTAAAATCCTTTCGCCTTGGCGTTTAAAACATACAAGATTGCTTTTGTATTTCAAAATCTTGTAAATTAAAAAACAAAAATCCTCGGAGATTACCGATCGATGCCGAGCAACTTCCGCTTCCTAGGGATTACACACACATACACACACGTTCGAAACAATGCGTCGGCTCGATTACACGCCGTTACAAAGACCGTGGCCACCGGCGGACAAAGAAACGACGCGAGTGTGTACGAGGCACGGTTGCATCGTGTGCAGAGACGCTTGGATTCTCCGGCGGCGAACAAAACAGCAATCAATAAAGACGAAGTTAGAAGATCCGTACGGCGGATTCCTTCAATCAAATTAGGAACATCAAAGTAGCCAGCAAAGCGAAGGAAAGAGGACGAGAGGGCGGAAAGGTGGACGAGAGGAGCTCGTCTCCGCCTAGACGTCGACATTCCACGAGGGGTGGAAGCTGGGAATTAGCCTCTATCTCTCAGAATCCGAACCCTCGAGACAAAGAGCCAACCCCTGGCCCCTTGCTTCGCCGTTGATACCCTTCCGTCATCTTCCAGCGTCCTGGGCCAGGACTCTTTGCTGCTTCCTGGTGCCGTTGCCTTTGTTAAAAAGGATCACCTTGGGCGTGGCCTTTCTCTCGACGCCTTCGATAATTTGTCTTTGAATCGTGGAAGCAGTGTCTAATTTGAAGTAAAGTTTGAGCTCAGGGGATTTTCCGACTGCGGGGGTTTGCAACAATTTTTTTGGTTTAACATTAGCTGTAGCCGTTCAGCGCAGATTATAATATCGAGTGGATACCTGTGTTTCAATAATAACGAATGCATGGTGTTACGTACGTATCGGAAAAAATTATATAAGCAATATTGAATTGTCGAAACCATTCTCCTTCGATTCCCCGATCTTAAACGATTTTCATTTTTCACCATGACGTTGCTCGCATCACAATTTTCGTTTTATATTTATTATTCGTATTAATCGATACACTCTTTCATTCCTTATCTTAACGTAGAATTTAACATTGTCGTTCAAGCCTTGTCTCGGTAACACTGATGCTAAATTAAAGGGATCCTGCAGCAAGGAGACCTTTTTCCAAAATAGATCCTCTTGTCACCGATTCTTTAACCAACCTTCGATCTCGATCAATACAAAATGATGCGCGCAGATAGGAACAACAGACAGTAAATTTACGAAGAGCGGATTGATTTAACGAAACGTTCGTAACAAATATTTCTTAATTAGATCGTTTCTATGCTTCCTCCGTGATTTACAGACCTTGCGGTGAATGGTTCCCAAGTGGAATTTGAACGCACGGCCGAACGTCGATTAATAATAATTTTGTCATTATTCACCACGACTGAAAGGCGCGAACCGCTCAATGTCGGCATAAATTTCTCACTGGCTGCCACCGCGAAAGCGGTCTATGTAAAGCCGTGCGACGGCGAAAAATTAATTTCTGTCTGATTTGCAATTCACCGTCAGGGCTGTGCCAGCCGACGCGGATAGAGAACCTCGCGCAGCCGTAATAAATAAGTAAATAAATGAATAAATAAATAAATAAATAAATAAATAAATAAGCGGCACGCACCATATACCTCACGCGAGAACGAGAATTCGTTCTTTTCTCTTTTTCGTTCCTTTTTCCTTTTTTTCTTTCTCGTGATCGTGTTGTGTGCGTGCGAACCGTGGCTCTGGGCTCATCAAGCGGCTATGCGTGTGGAAGAAGATCAAACAGACCGGGAGTTTTTCATTCTAATTACTCCGCGCCGAGCAATTACCAGATAGCATCGACGTCGTTTCGGTTCGAACGCGATCGTTCGTTCCCTCGGTCTTTCTTCTTCGTCGCGGTTAAACTCTCGTGGACCATTCAACCGGACGAAGTTTGCTCGAAAGTCGAACTCGTTCGCCAAGTTATCATTCGTACCATTATATCTAACCTCGTGTCGTCAGTACATGTACGATACCTCGGCAAAAAGTATTTGACCACTTGAGATAAGAGCTTTTTATGAATATGTCATGTGTATTCGAGAGACAACTGTGTTACAAGATATTTAATTGACAGAGATGGTAAATGATGGTGGAAATGAAGCGAGGAGAAGACGCTATGAAATAATCGACGATAACAAAATTTTAAAAATTCAAGAAACTCTGTTCAGAAACAAGCTACGTTCTCAGACACGAAAATCCTATAGCAATGAATTGAAGAAACATTGACGCACCCTCTTTTTTCTCTCCTTCTTTATAATATTTTTAGTAGGTGTATTATTCTTTGACCAACATTGAAGCGGAAGACACGCGTCAATATATCAATACAAAAATATAATGATGTATCTTCTAAGCGTACCGACGTGACTACGAAATATCAACGTTTTGTGTTCCAAAGAACACGTGACATTTAAAAATTGTTTAAAAAAAAACACGTGTTAACACAACACCTTGGGATACGAACTCTAAACGAAAGGAAACTAATACATACCGATGGACGAATCTGAAAATATCGTCCCGACGAGGAAATCGTCGTTGGAACGAGCATAGTTGAGATTTGACGCGTAGACAATGGCCGTTGCATCGGCCTCCGTGAGGCCAGCGACGGAGAAACGTCGCGAGGGTGAAACGGATGAGAAACGAAGAAAGAAAAGAAGGAGGAGGGTTGAAAATTGACGGAGGGTGGGTTACGCGGTAGAGAGAGAGAGAGAGAGAGAGAGAAAGGGTGGCTGCGCGCAAGCGCCCCCAGGAAAGCGGTGGCATAAGCGTCCGCGCGGGAGAAAAGCACCCTCTGGATGCTAGCTGGGGCCGGCCGATGGAAAGAAAGGGAAGATCGGGGAAAAACGGCCGGCGAGAGGGAAAGGGACAGCGAGGGGTGGCTACGGCGGGGATGTAAATGCCCCTGTGATGTATCGGATCGATGCGGCAGCAGCCAGACACCCACCCCCACCCCCTCGCTCTATCCGCTTACTACGCGACCTAAAAACGTTCTCCAACGCGCCAGCCACCGCGAATGAATTACGGCTGTCCTTTTCCTTTCATCGTAATTTCGTCCTTTCGGCCTTTCCGCCTGGAAAATCTTCCCCAACGTCGAACGTTCGCCATTCGCATCCTAGAGTTTATGGTTTTAGCGGTGGGTGCAGGGTTCGTTGCCTTTGAAGGTCGACGAGCGTGGTCCACGTGTACGAACAGTTATGGATTATAGTTAGAGTTTAACGAAACTGAAGAAAATTGAACATTTCAATTTGTCATATTTATCAGATTCCTCGCCACGATCGACCGCCAAGCCTTTGTGTCGTAATGTTCATGCTTTTGGAACTCGACGAATGATGTTACAATATATTACGGAATTTTTCAGATTGACGTACGTTTGATAATTATCTGAGTTTATTGAGAATATTAAATATTAAAGTTCTTGTGGAAATCTATTATTATAGATAGTGAAATCATAGGGATAATATTAATATTCTAGACTCTGTTGTAACATTGAAATCAACCCCTGAGACAGAGGTTTATTTCGCATTTCAAATCATATCACGGATCGCGCGTATTCTCATCTTCAAATTTCTCACAAATGCAGAAACATCCACGGTCTACTTACCGATGGTCAATTGTGCTCCCGTGACATGCGATTATACGAAAATTCATCTGTTAAATAGCATCGCGGACGTCTATTAGACCGGTTATAAAACGCAGCTCTGCACGGAACGTGCGCTACCAGGGCTCTCCTTTGGTTTACTAATTAAAGCAGCCGCCTCGCCGGGTGCTAATGAGTAAGTGCAGCCATAACTTTACGTTGGCAATTACCGCTGCTTTATTACGCTTAACATCAGCGTTATCATTGCGCAAGGATCTCGTTCGTTGCAGCCTTAGAGAATCATCCTAATTGTTTCTCCGCGTGTCCTTTCGCAACAATTGCGTGCAGCAGTCTCTCCCTTTCTCTCTTTCTTGATCTATCTTTCACGACTTGTTTATCCGCGATTTACTCGTCATTTGGCTGCGAACCGTACAAACATTTCCGTTGTAAACGTTCTGCCATATATTCGTTAGAAAATAAAAATTCCAACAGCTCTCGACGTCTCTAGAATATAATTGTGAGATATGAAGGATATCGTGTTGTTTTTTCTGGAATTGTTTCTTCACAGTACACTGAAACGTGAAGTTTCTATCTTTTGATTTAGGTTGTCGATACGATCAGGATAATTTAGCAAAGTTCAGATTAACAGTGACGAGGTGGATATAGAAGCAAAATAATTGTGATATGAAGTAAATAAATATAAACTATTAGAAATATTATGATATTTGATATTATTATTTATATTTAAATATGAATAAATTTTTTCCAGTTATGTTTTCCAGTTCTTAAACATTGGAATAAATTTGAAAGTTGAAATAATCGACAAGAGAGAAATTCGGTAACAGTAAAAAAAAATGATACGGTTCGAAAATTTGTCGCTAGTTTGTTATACTAACATCAGTTTCACTGATTCTGTCTCAACTGATAACCTCAAAAATTTTATTTCATCATCGTGAAACGAGTTACTTTTACACTTTGAACTAAACTGAATTCCACCCTCCGTTAAGAAGGGTGGAAAAAATAACGTTGTCCTCAATTGTGATACATAAAACATCCTTAAACGCATGAACTTTAGAGAGAGAGAGAGAGAGAGAGAGAGAGAGAATATTCCGACGCGAAAACGAAATAAATCCTCGAAAAGCCCTGCTCTTCCACGTTGCAATTTCCTTTCTCAAAATCAACAATGGCAAAGGCAATCGGTTCTCCGCTTGCACGACGATGGCTCGCGAGGCGAGTCAAAAGGGGGGAGAGGAAAAGGAGGAAGCAAATCCGCGACGAGACACGGCGCAGAGGGTGAAAGTCCAAGGGGGTGGCGAAAGCGCGAGTAGATGGGAGCTCGCACGTGCACATTAATAGAACATGGTAGTTCTCTGTTCGTATGACGTTGCCTGCTGCTTCCTCTCAGCTCTCTCTCCCTCTCTCCCCGGCGTAACGTTTTTCGGTTTCAAAAAAAGGAAGCGAAGGCAGAGAGGAAAAAGAGAAGAGGAGGAAGAAAAAAAAGGAAAGTTGTCAACGAGTAAAAGCACGAACATCGTCGCCTCTTCTGGCAATTCCCCGAGTAACTTCGCTGCCGGTCGCGTCGCCTGGAAACGTATCTATCCGTAAACTCGGCCGGAGCGTATACGTACACGTCGTCGTCGCCGGGATATGTACTCTGGCAACAGTCGTCCCGGCCAGTTGTCGAGATTCACTCCGAAGAGAGGGGAGGAGAGAGAGAGAGAGAGAGAGAGAGAGAGAGAGAGAGAGAGAGAGAGAGAAGGAAGTCGCGAAAACGAGCGAATCTCATGACAGCCGACCCAACTTTCTCCAAACGAGCAGCTCCTCTTTCGCCTTAAACATCGTTATTAAGGACCGGCGTCATCCACCGTTGGAACGCTGTTATGTATAACGACCGATCTTTCAATGGAACGTCTACGTTCCGTGACATTACGTTTCTCCGATCGATTTTATACGCGTATAATCTCTTGTACGCATAAACGTAGAAAAATAGCATTTGTACGCTCTTCTTTTTTTTGAGAAATAATATTTGTACGTTTGTGAGATACAATAAAATTGAAAAGGCTGTGCGGAGTAACGAGCTAAAGAGAGCTGAGAGGGATTGAGGCGGGATTTCCTATAAGTGTCAGCGTCTCGATTCTTCCTCTAAGCGTACGTAGAGAGATTTCTATCTATGGGTATTAAAACAAGATTTGCTCGAGAATATCAACAAACGAAAGATGTACTTTTCAATAAGTTCAGTAAAAGTTATCGGTAAAGATCGAGAAACAAGGAAATCTGTTTATCCTTACTCATTTTTCAAGCAAGTCTCATTTTTTTTTTTTTTTGTTTATTAACAATAAATCTACGAACAATTAAAATAACGAAATACCTACGCAGTGAAAGAAATCAAAGAGAGAGAAAATATGAAAGAAAATATGAAAAATGCATGAGGCAGAAGAATATATTTTCTAATAAATCATTGAAATTGTAACAAAATTACGACAGAGACGTATAAAATTTCGATAAAGCAGGAAACAATTGGTTTTTATCACTCTGTTAAACTGAGATGAATACAATCCGCATTAAGATAGAAAGATTTACTATGAACGGTTAGTTTGCATTTGAAAAAAAAAACGTATATAAAAACGTTGGATCGTTATCTCCGTGGAATCGTACGTTTAAAACAGATAGGATCATTAGGAACGGGAAAGAAAGAAACAGGCGAAAAGAAATATACATCGTATACGTTTCATGTGTGTACGTTCACGCAGGAACAGGCTAGAATTCGAAGGAAAGGAAGTGAACAGCGGGAAACTCCGATCGAATTGCCAGACCAGGCTTATCGTCGATCGCATTAACCAGGCAAAAGCACGCACTTACGGAAAATTGAGGTACTCTGCGCAGATGGAAAAGAGATTCGCCCCGGCTGTGTAATCGGAACAAGTGAGGAGCTATAATTAATGCTGTTTCTTCGCGAGGCTTTGATAAAGTTCACGGTAATGATGTGTTCATCACGTTGAAACGCTAGCGGAGGAAACGATATCGCCGCTTAAAACCATTTATCACCGAGAATTTAGCGTTTACACGTAGCTGCGTAAAGACAATCGACTAGTGAAAATTAGAAATAGTTTCAATAATTAGTAATAAAATTACGTTACATGAATTTAATTTTAATTAATGTCGGATGGCGATCAATTAGTGGAATTTAAAAGTTTCCATAGCGGTGTTAATTATTAAAGATATTTTGTTCGAGTAAAATTAATCTTATTTCGTGGTTTTTCAGAGTGGAGGTATTTAAACATTTATCAGGAAAATTTGTGTATATTACGAGTGTTGTAAGACGTTTTAAAGTTTTATTAATTTTGTCGTGAAAGACATGATTATTGTATCAATATCGATAAAATTTGATGCCAATTTGAAATGTATATTTAGAAGATAAAAAGATTAGTACATGACAAATGTAAAAGATGAATTGATTGAAATTTAGAATATGTGAAAATCTAAAATATCGTCATTATCTTGTTACAATATTTAATGGGTGAAACGAATTTCTGTCTTGGTCCAGTTTTTTTAATTATTTCCACAATTTACGAATTAACATAAAAATCTACAATACAAAACACACGAAAGCTAACCCAAGTCTAATTCCCTTCGTATAGCAACTATAATCTACATTATGTATCAACCTCTGCTCCCATACAACTTACAATACCACTGTTTAGAATTATTAATGACTATGGAAAACAGTTGCAAAACACGTTGAAAATTATACATCAACGTCACAGCGAACAACAAAGAGAATTTACCGCTACGAATCTTATCATTTTTCCTTAGTTACTTTTTCGAAACGTTCAACGTTTACGCCGAGTTCGTCACAATTGGACCGTGGAAGGTTAACGCGTGCTATCTCGAGCATCGATGAATTATCACAATAGCATACTCCACGGTCGAAAAGAAACGGACATGCGTTTAAAAGTGCCGGAAACGAAAGGCCTTTACCGCGAATAAATGAACGCCGAACACCATTTGAAAGTATGAAAACGAGCTTGGTCACGAAGCTTCCACGTGCACGATGGGTGTTTCCACGCATTAATTACGACTTCGTGGCTGCGTAAAATTGCCAGCCTCAAAGAAAATATCACCGACCACGAAAATCACCGATCTTGTGTTTATTCACGGAGCCGAGAGGGAAATAGAGAGTGGCAAAAATCGAGTGGATTCAGTGAAATTGATCGAATTCTCTCTGTAACCGAGATAGAACTTTGGCTGAAATTGCTAGCTCTATATTCTGAACGTGACGATTTTATACGGCGATTGCTTTTTATTAAAAATAGTCCGTTCCTTTCGGTAATTTTTTCAACCGTATTAGTTGATTTTATTTCTCGAAAATATAAAGCCAAATTTGATCGTCTGCTGCAGAATTCTCTCGATAATTCATTTCACGTGGATTGTTATTCTCGAACTTATAAAAATGTAATTTACTTATTCGCAAATTGATCAAATTAATCGATGTTTGCTCTGACAGCAACTAGGATATCTGTTATCTAAACTTTAATATATGGAGAGAAAGAAATTAACTAAAATCTCTGAGAGATTTGATTAGAATTCGAATTTGTACTTTAATTGCCGTTTCTAATCACCTACTACGATAATCTCTCTGAAAGTGCCATTACCTTCCAGTCTATTTAAAAACGGAACTACTTCTCTGTTCAACGGCGCCTTTCTATCTAAACGCATCAAAGTATCCACTTACAAGTTAAACATCTCGTTCTCTTCTTCAAGACTTTCTAGTCTAATCTAAACGCGATCCAAAGACTGATCAACGTTAATAAGCTTGACTATCGCGGAACGTAACAATCGAACGTAAGATCGGTTCACTTGTCGGAATATTTTGGATATTATGGATTTGTATTTGCAGTAAAAGTAATTTTTACTGTGTCTGGAACGATGTAACAAGAATCGTTAGAAAGTGTCACGGCAATGATGATTTATTATGGACGCAAGAGACAACGAGCGTGCGCCAGGCATTGGTTGGAGAAAATTATCAAACGATTCGGCAACACGCAATCTCCCGGTTACGAAAAGCACCCCCGGCGCTCGTGGAAATCGAGCAAACGCCACCCTCGGCCGTGGCACGCGAGTTGCTGATTGTCTGGTAGTTTCTCGAGTGGCTCTATAAATGGTCGAATCGGGGATTTTACTTATGGTCTGTTAGAAGCTGAGGAATCCAAAGGAATCTTCTGTAATATTAATAACTTTTTAATTACGAGCAAAAAGTGCAAATGATAAGAAAGATAGAAACTCAAGCTGTTTAAGGATGAATTCATTATAGAGTTAGAGGAAGATAATTATTTTCTATTTACATCATATTATAGAAAAAATATTTTAATCTCTATCCGTTAGATTCACGATTGAATCAAATAATACTTGAGTATGCAACTCTTAAAGAATTAATTAGTACGATTAAAAAATTAATTAACTAATTTCTCTTACATTCTATTTACTTTACGGGAAAGTTTTACGAATTCATGTTTAATTATTGACACTAGCTCTGCGAATCAAACATAAACTTACATAAACGTGTTGAAGAACTGATGATTAAACTAATGAGAGTGAAAATAATCAAAGTAAAAAAACATGAGAATAATTAGAATATAAAATGGAATTGGAATTAATTCTCGAAAGTTCTATGTAACCGTTTAAGTAACTTTATTAGTTTATTCGTTAATTTTAAATATTCGTTAACTTTCTAACTATTATAAAACACGGGTATAAAAATAAAACGAGTATAAAAATCAAACACGAGTATAAAAATTTACGGGCGTTCGTAAATGTTGCTCCTGCAAGAGGGTTAAGGTCGGAGGAAAATCTTTAACCAAACATTTTCTCCGACAAGATCAACGTTGTCGTCCCGATGCAGACCGTCTAACGAACCCGGCGTCCCTTTCTTTCTCCCGTAGCATTCATCGTAAACGGATTTGGCTTCATTAACCACCCGTAGACTCACCCCCTCGCAATTCTCCCCGACACGATCGTACTTTTCTCTCGCATGGTAACTATGGCAACTATGGCAAAGGCAATCAACCGCCGCATGGAATTAACGCCGCTCAGACGTTGGACATTCTGGCCAAAGAAACAGTCTGAATTTTCTACATTGCGCTCGAGCAATTTTATTTCTATACAGAAATATTTCGAACTGTTTAATTTTAATCGGGAGATTGTCGAAATCGTTGAAACACGATAGTAAAGATAGGAAAATTATTTCGAGAGTCGCCATATTGAGGTACGAAGGGAGGTCTTCATTTTAGAAGATCGTTTCTTTTAAGGTTTAAAAGGGTGAGACTCGGTGAGAAGGGGGTTCTCTGTGCTCATGCGCAGATTAGTATGCAAAGCGATATAGGGTTCACGGCAGCCAATGAGAAGCTTTTCAAGCACCCTTCATCTCTCAATCCTCCTTTTGCATTTGCAACCAACCCTATTCTACTGTTCTTACGTTCAAAAATATCCATTTTGAAAAAAAGTATAAATCATCTTCTCTAATTTTCTGCTACGAAAATTATGTTATATTACCTAATTATCAACCACCAAGCTTTTAATCATCCATCATCCAAAAGTCTACCATCAACGACACGAGTGAATAATAAAAAAAAAAAGGAAATAGAAAAATATATCGTCGCAAGACGCGTAAATTCAATATTGCACGAAAAATTCCACAACTACCCTTAGGATACCGGAAGCCGAAAGCCAAGAAAAACGACGAAGAACAAGAAGAAGAAACCGTCTTGTGGCGAGCCAATGAAATCAAACGAACCCTTCGAGGGCAACCTTCGACCAATAAAACGACAGGTTCGCGTTTTAAACCCCAGAGGGGGAAGAATAACGCGAGCCACCCTTTCTGAAAAGGGTTGGATACGCACATGCGCGACCGTACGGTATGCAAAATCAGGGGATGATCCCGGCCAATGATACGGGTTTAAAGTTCATGCAGAGAACGTCCCACGGGCCAACCATGGAATAAAGTAGAATGAGGAAGTTGGCTCACGGAAGTTGCCGCGCCCTTATCGGGATGGAGCAGGCAAGAAGACTTAAAAAATGATGTATCGCCGCCACCAATCACACCGCGGGTGGCAGCGGGTCCCTCTCTGATTGAGACGAGACCCGTGCGCGTCTGGAAAACGATATACCCGTAGATCCGCGGGTGGAAAAGTGTTAGCCATAAAACGGGGGCAAAGCAGTGGAATTACTACTGCTCCTTCGAATGCGGGAATTATTTTCTAGAAATTGTAGTTATTTTTGATTTGTTATGATGTTATTATCACATTCTTCGTTTCTAGTTTTGAAGATTAAATCAACAGACTTTACGTTACCTTACCTAGTTTTGTTTTGTTTCGTTTTGTTATATTCAAGGCCCAGACAAGCTAGGTTAAGTTAAGTACAGACAAGGTGCTAAGGTGTAAGATTAATTAAGATTGTAAGTAAGGAGTCCCTCCCCATAAACCGCAAGGAAATGAGAGGTAAAAAAAATTAATATTATTATTATTATATATTGGCTTTTTTTAATTTAATTAAATAATTCATCTGTATCTCGGTTTTACTGTTCATGTCAATTGAATGTTGGTCAAAGATGTATCAGAAATACGTATATTCCAGGATTTTTACGAATGTTGAAATTACCTCTTGCAAATTGTAGTTATTTTTTTACTTATTACGTTATTCATCTCGTCTTTAACTCTCGTTTGTCACTTGTGTCAACAATTAACTGGATCAGACACCGGAATTACTTTTTGGAAATTTTTACGAGTGTAGTACAAATAGTTTTCTAACTTTCGTTCATTGTTTTCATTAATTTACCACGTTAAGCGCCGCTTTATCATTTACACGCGTTTCAGAGGTTCTCCGGTTCTCAATCTTGAGGGATCAATCGTCGCAAGATGTTCTTGTTGAAATCTTCGTGTTACTAATCGACCGAGCCATTGGATATATATATATATATCCCTTCGAACTCGAAGCATCGAATTCCCACCGCGCCCCTCCCCGCGTTCCGCCATTTATCGAGCGTTTAATTTTACTGGACTTTCACGAACACGTTAGTCGAAGCGTTACACTCGAGAAATAATCATTCCGAGGCGAGTCTGGGAGTCGAACGTAGCCGAGGAAACGAGCGGAGCGCCCACGAAGGAGGGTGAAATACGAGAGAGAAAGAATGAAAGAAGTGGAGACTGCGAGAAGGGTGGAGAGCTAGTCGGATTCTTAGAGGGTGGGTTTGCGAGGGGAGAGGTGGTTAGTCAGTCGGTTGGTGGGGATTTCGTGTGGCAATCAATGCCGTTGAATTAACGCCTGGCTGGCCGTTTGCGGGAAAAGTAAGATTAAAAGAAAGAAGAAATGGACGCCAACTACCCCGCAGCAAGCGGTGGCTCAGGGAGGAGAGGGGCAGATTGGGTGGCACAATACCCGGAATGTCTATAACAACGCTCTAGAACCGCTCCCGTTTCATTGCTTGCTTAATCTTCCGGCTGGCACGTAGTTACGTCAGTTTCTGTCACATACAAAGTGACTCCGATATCGACGATACTATCGAATGGCTTGTTCATCGATCGCGCTCGAATGAGTAATATCGTCCGCTGCCGCCGTTGACCCGAAATCGATTTTCAACCCCTTCCTCGCGAAAACCTTCGATTCACCTTGTTCGCGTTTCTTCATTAGTCGGCGACTACTTGAATACTTTGAATATGTTGAATGTACAATGGATTTGGATCGAATAGTGGTTGACGAAAGGTATTTGAATCTCGTGTAATGACCATCAGTAGGCTACGGATTTTTTTATTCACAGAAAATTGTGTATAATATATGATGTGAAGGAACAATTAATATTCTATGGGCCAGAAAATTAGGCCCAGAGATAGATATAATATAGAATTATAAAATAGATAAAAATAGATAAAATATAGAATTTTCACATCCTGTTCCTAGTGAATTTTAAAGTATCCAAACAAAATTTAATTTGTAAGGGATAATAATTAGTAAGTTTATTATTCTATACTATATCTATATTTTATATGTTACATACCTATCTTATTGCTTTTCACTAAAGTATCAGTTACAAGTAATAAAAGACAGTCCATAGACAAATTATACCAGAAAGAATACTTTAATCAAAGCAAAAGTGAAGAAATTATTAATTATATATATATTTAAATGTAAAGCACAAATTATTAATTATTAAAAAATTAATATCATTATATGCAATATATTTAAATGTAATATATATATTAAATATATATATAATATATATATGTATATATTTAAATGTAAAGCACAAATTATTAATTATTAAAAAATTAATATTAATTATAATAATATTAATATTAATTATTAAAAAATTAATATATTATAATACATATATATGTATTTAAATGTAAAGCACAAATTATTAATTATCAAAAAATTAATATTATTATATGCAATATATTTAAATGTAATATATATATTAATAACAAATAAAAATCATTATCTTTCAAATTTTACCAGACATACAAAACATGCTCATTTTTTGAATATTGGATATCGATTTTGATGAACAGTGACGAAAGAATGAAATTGTTCGCCGATCTGTTATTTCTACGTGTTTCACATTACTCGTTCAACAAAGGATCTATTTTCCTTCGACGAGACAATGCTTCGGCGGGTAGTTCCACGACGGGCAAGGTCGAGTCTCCCGTTCGATGCAAACGATCGAGATAAATGGTCCAAAGGGTGTGGACTTCGAGATGAGCGAGAGACTCCACGGGATTGGAGGCAGAGACAAAAGGGGGCGAAGAAAGTTGGCGGGGATGAAACGAGGGGTCGAGTGCGCGGGTCAATCTATAATAAAGCCCGCGTTATCTCTGCTGGGTAGCGTGAACGAAGACCGGGGGGCCTCGTAAAAAAAAAAGAGGGAGAACGCTGCTTAAGAACGGATTACGAGAATGAAATCGGCCGGCCCGATACTTAACCCTCGACGAAATCGCTCGATTCTCGCGCGTCTTTGTCTGACCAGGAGTCTATTTTGATTGGAAAAGCATCGAGGCTTTTGCCTACTCTCTCTCTCTCTCTCTCGGTTTTTGCTTCTTCTTCGTGAAAAGAAGGAAATACAAAATTATTATACAGAAGAGAAAGTGAGAAGAAAATGAACACTGAATTTTGATAGAATAGTCGGAGATTGATATTAAGAATGACAGTTGATATCAGCGGATTGGTTTTGAGCGGAGCGACGATGAAAAAGACAGGAAATGAATTATTTTCCTCGGTGTCGTGACGAATGATTCGTACGTGCTGACCCTTTTTCCTCGCAGCCTGGTCATCATTATTCCAAACCATTGAACGCAGTTGCTGGCAATTGGTAATTCAGTGCAATCGTCGGGCGGAGTCACCGGCGGCCATGGAGATGAACGCGCGTGAATCGAAAGAAGAAAAATGCTGAAATATGAGTCATGATAAAACAACCCACTGTACGATAACAGTAGAACAAAAAGGCAAACTGATCGGTTTCATTTGTCATTTCGCCGGTTTCGTTATCTGAAAACATGTTTGAACTCACTTTTGTGTAATTCACGATTAAAGAAGAATGTTGTAAATCTTATATAATCCTCCATAACACAGAAAAGAAATCATCTATGCGTAATATAATATAATAGAATAGAATATACAATAATATAAGAAAATATAATATTCAGTTCTCTACAAAACAAAAACACTACAAAAAATATTATCAATCTGAAGAAGAAGAACCGCCAAATTATTATTAATTTGAAACGATTATACAGATTACAATAAAGTATTAAATAACTCGTCGTTCGTCAAAAGAAAGGTACGAAATATTTTTGTCAATTTAAAGAAAAAAAAAAAAAAGGGATAAAAGCTTCCTCATTAACAAACATCAGGTGATACTTCTAAAATACTCGAGAAGGTATACACCTGACCAATTATTACGTTACGATTCAATATCAACTACCTGTTACTCGAAGTATCAGCTCTGAAAAACGCATTACAATTCATAGAAAGGGGCAAATAGAAGGGACGGAGCGGACTAACCAACCCTTTATGCTAATCGTCAGGGGTAAACGTCGCGCAAGGGTGATTTTTATCGGCCACTTTAAAGCCCATTTGCCTAATGAGGCGCGATACAAGCCGGCTTTATAAAGTCAGTTAGGCACGTAAAGCGTGGCCCGATCCCTCTGAGCGTGAAGGAGCTATCAACGAATTAACTCGTTAGATTCTCCCCCCCGCTATTTTCACCTGTTCAGCGGTATTATGCAAATTCGTTTTTAACGTATTTTTCACGTACCTCCCCTTCGCGTGATCCCGCCGAACAGTAATTAAAATACTTGGTTCTGTGTGCACTTTTCGCTACGGAACACTCGATAATATAACCATCGGTTTACATTATTCCGTAGTATTCGTGCGCCGCAATTAAAAACCATCCATCGGGATCTTGATACGTGTGAAAGGAGTGTTACTTGAGTTCTAGATCGCGGACATATCGTGGATTTTCATAATTTTATAAATACAGTTGAAATTAACGTAAATATAAAAATATCTTTCGATCATCATATGTCGTAACAACTACTACACTTGGATGGCCCATTCTAAATTAAATTTTAATATTTTACGTTATATTACAATTACAACTGTAATAATTTTTATTGTTACATTTTTTTATAAATATACACATGAGTCAATAATAAAATAACTTTCGTTAACAAAACGTTTCGACGGATCAATTCAGTTATCACATCGTAATAATTAATTATTGTTACAGTAATCATACGAAACTGTTAATTGAAAGTCCCATCAACAAAAGTATATTTGCATCATGGCAATGATTAGCTTAGTAACCTTCTATGCATTCACAGACAATAACGCGAAACATCTAAAAAATTCTCAATCTAATAGCTAAAGATCACTTTCCCTTGTTTTCAACTCTCAGGGAATCATATTCCACAGTCCGACGCTGTTCGCCAATAAAACATTGACACAGGAACGCGTTAAGTTTTAGCAAAAGCCAGGAAACGGATCAGCGACGCGAAGGGGAGGCAAAAGTAGCTAACTGACGGGGATTGGACTGCTGGCGAACGCTGATAACGCGTGCCTGTCGACTGTTATGTCCCGTTTTCGGTGGAAACTGGCCAGAGGGAAAGAAAGGGAAACGGCGTGTAAGGATGGGGGCAGTTTAATTAAAAGAAATCTCCTCGTTCGACGGCGCGAGATCGTTCGAACTCCAAGCTACTCCGAAGGGGGTTGTCGACGGTCTTTATGACGGGATCACCCCTCGACGTTCCTTCTGTACATCTGCGACCGCGAGATAGGCCTAATAGCCTGCCCGGATTATTAAGCAGTACGAAATCGCGCGATCCTTCTTCCAAGAGAAAGAAAAGAAACGACAATTGATTTAATCGTACGATTTGAAAATTGAAACCATTTTGCCTATTGGTAAAATGTTTTATGTTATTGGAATTTTTCAAGCGCGAGTGGAAACTTGAGAAAAAAGAATACAGGCTAAACTATTATTTCTATATTACCTTTTAGTATCATAATTATTAATGAAAATTCCATTTTTTAATCGTATCTTCAAAGATTTTGTAATAATTAATTGTAACTGCTTACTGATGAAACATAAATTTAATATGAAGAAAGCTGAACGATTGAACAATCTTTTAATCCTTAAATCAATTTAATAGAAACCGTTGCTGTTTCATCCCCATTCTAAGAACTACACGGAACGCGCTATTGATAATTAATACCTAGTTTATAAGTTTCAAATCTTGCTTTAAAAATACTCTTGAGTTCAATTTGATTCGGATAATTCCCCGTCGTGAAACCAACTTCGTAGCCGGCGCTTTAGAACAGACATCGGAGAAGATTCTACCGGAAGAAAATTTCATTGGACGTTTTATTACTTCGAGGGGCAATAACGATCCGTCTTGTCGGTGGATCTTCGATAAAATCAATGCAAAATTTGCCGGACAATTCCGCGAAAGATACGAACGTTCCGTGTGTTCTCCCCTACGAAGGAAAGAAGATGGCGCGTGTATCCTCCGTATATCATCCCTAAATCGGGAAAGTTGCTACATGTAGCATGATCGTGGTCCGTCGTATAACCGCGTTACAGTGTAAAGCCTCATCATGCGTGTTGAATAAACGTCGAACACCGTTGGGAAAGATTGCGAAACTTGCGGCAAACTCTCGTGAACATAATTTTCCTATTGTTTGCGGCGAGCCATTACGAATTCGGGCTGAAAGAAGTATGATCGAGGCCGATCGTAATGACCGAAACGATGACCCCCTATCACGAAGAGAACTCATCGAAAATCGAATTCTCTCCTTTTTTATTCTGCAAGCCTTTATCGTTCAAAAGCAATCGCCGATTTTTATTTTATAATTTCCATTCTGTATTAGATTAAATACTCTCAGTACCAATATCCAACATAAGTATTGACAGAGTCGTACAAAATGTTACATACGGAACACTTCATCGTTTTATTCTTAGAAACAGTGAGTTCTATTTTTCCGCTACGTGAAATGATTCGAAGCATGGCATTCAATTCAAAGTACTACGCTATGTCACACAAACGTTCCATTGCAAAATGGACAATCCTGCGTTGCGCGACAAGAAACGAAACAATTAATTGCTTACTAACAAATTACCAAAACTATAAAACTACCAAACTGTTGCCCTGTAACGAAAATTTTTGTAAGACGAAAAGACGATCGGTTAACAGTATACCGATGAAATACAGTGTCAGAGCAACAAAATTTCCAAACCGATAGATATTCACCAGTGTTGGCGATGTTGCAGACGGACAAACCAATATAACTATATTCCAAGTTCCATTAGCAATGGCTCAGAAGATAATGAAAATATCAGAGGAAAATGTCGGAGGCGTTTATCGCCGTGTCGTTCACACGTTCCACCGCGGACACGCCGAGGCAACAATTCCGTAAGTTGTTCCGTTTTTATATATAGGGACGAGCCAGGTGAGGAAATAAAAAGAAAAGAAGAAGAAAAAAAGAAAGAAAGAAGGCGAGCAGGCCGAACTATAGACGAGGACACGAGTTATATATATATATATACGTTGCGTCCCGTTGTGCCAGGTTGGACGATCGTAACAGCAGCCGAGAAGCAGCAGGTACCTCTTCGTTCTTCTCCATCCTCGGCAAAATTACTTATAATATCTGTCAACGAACAGACACGGCCCGGTAGCGCTGTTACCCGTCGCGCTACAATCCCTTGGAGAAATGCTCTCTTTATTATCTATCAGAAGCAATCTACCGGACACTTTCCTCTCTATTTTGTCCACTCGTCCTCCTCGCCCGTTCGTCGCGAGGCATTTTTCCCAGGCTTACGGCCGATACTAATTCTGCGACGCGCGTTTCGAACTTGCTTTTCGGAGGACCGGGAGGAAGGAAGGATAATTGATTGCAAGGGATTAAGTTTGCCGATCAGCTCGAGCATTAACTTTGACGTGCGTCACGGGACTCGAAGAAATTTTGTGCTATCGTTGGACTATTGATTTTTGTGTATCTATCCGGAGATTTTCAAGTGCAAGGATGCACGACGAATATAATATCTGTGACATTTTGTTTCAAATTTGTCGCCAATAAAATTTTATATATTTAACATATTATATTTTATTAATATATAAATAATTTTATTTAAAATAATAAGTTTCAAATGAAATTAATATATATTTTATGGTGTGAAACATTTTCCAGCGCACGGTGTAATTTAATTCTCCTAGTTTTCAGAATAAATATAGTTCTAAAATATAAATTTATATAAAATATTCCAAAGCAAATATTTATCGCAAATATTTTCCATTTCTTTAATTACGTTCATAAATGTATGTTTTATTTACCAATATCGAAAGCTTATTCAGAGAAGTAAAATCACGTGCAAGAAAGATCAAACTGCTATTAAAGCAAATACAAAAAACCAAGATACAAACAAAGGTGGAATTACGATTTTCAAATTCGTTTCAAACTTCACCGAGCTCGGTCGCGAACGCGTCGAAAGAATCGTTCGAAAGTACGAAGGCAATTGCAGAAACGAATCGCCGGAAAAGATTCAAGAAGCCAATCCACGGAGCGAACAATCGCTAATTCATCTCAAGTAACAAACATATTCGCGCTCAGTCGTCGTTCTAATTGAATCCTATGAAAGACCAGCCAGTTGTCCAACGTAGAACTTTTCTGGGGAAAAAAAAAAGAAAAGAGAGGAGGAGGTCGACCCACCGCGTGGGCCGGCGAATCGTTTCTCCATGGGGGCGATTCGCCGAGCGATGGAAGAAATTTAAAGGCAGAAAACGAAGCGACGAGAGCGCGCACGGACGACGTTGACGGCTTTTCAGGTTCGGTAGAAATGCCTCAAACGTCCCGGCACGGTGTATAAACCCGGCCGGGCTAATTTAGACCGACTGTTCCGTGAAATTACCGGGGCTCGCCGGGGTAATGAGAGGGTGAACGAGGGCCAGCGCAACCCTTGGACAGTGGCCGGCTAATCACGGCCGCTCGTTAGCGAATTGAATGCGCCTCGGATCGTATCCGATCGAATCGGCGCCGGATAGAAAGTCAAAGAGCTGCTTTCTACCTTTTAAAAAAGACCTCACACCCGGCCGGCTGGCGAAATTTCGCACGGTCTCCATTCCGTGCCGTTGGAAGGACGAAAGCCGGTAGCCAAGGACATTAGTAGACGTGCTCCCTGCACGGACCCGTTTTCTCATCCGGGGCATCGTTTCGTGTCACGAACGACGCTACCCGACGCCCCTTTGTCGCCAGTACAATTTCAGAAAATCGTCGGCTGCTCGCCTCTCTCTCTCTCTCTCGAAACGATTTCACGAGACGTCCGAAGAGGAGGGACAAAAAGGAACTCGGTAGCGGATGGTTTTCTAATCGATTTATATCGAGGTGGAGATTGTTTGAAGATATTCTTGAGCGGTGAAATTTGAAAACAAAAAAAGTGAAAGAAGAACGTACTTGCTTCTCGATATAAGTTTTCAATGTCATTTATCCCTTGTTAATGCGAAATTGAAGCGCGATGCTCCTCTGCAGGTGAATAACATTTTTTACAGTCTCGTTGTCAAAAACATACATCATAGGTTCGAAAATTGAACGGCCACTAGCTACGTTACCAGCCTACGTGAACTCGCGGCAGAATGATTTTTCTCTAGAAAAAAAATGCGTCAAGTTGACACAAGGGGATGTAGTAGATAAATCGTCCATTCAAACCGTCGCCTTTTATCGAACGTCTCGACAAAAAGGAACGAAAGGAATGGAGACAGACAGAAAGAGTTTTCTAATCGATTTTGTAGGAGGTGAAGATTATCCGTGGATATTTCTCGAGTAGCGAGATTTGTCTAAGAAATGGAAGAACGTGTTTAATAGCAGACGACGTGGCCCGCTCGAATCGTTTCCAGCAAACGAATCGCGAAACGCGACGATTGTCGACGACTTAATGGACACCCTATATTTGCTCATTAACGGACCCTCTGTCGCGAATCCCCGAGCACTTCCACAAACTCTCGACGAACGGAGGAACGACCGAGCGAGGAGGAGATCCTCACAAAGGGACTGCGCCAGCCAGGCCGAGAGAAATCGAAGGATGAAGGAAGCAGGAAGAATGGGTGGAGAAAGAGAGGACGGTCGAACCCCTCATTAGGAGCTTTGCGAGAGGAAAAGCGATACGCTGCGCGTCGGGACGCAACTTACGCTTTTCAAGACGCTCGGCGAAAGAAGCAAGGGAACTGCAGCACTCTAGAAAAATCTCCTATAATCTTTTATCGCGCGCAGCTTCTCGTTTCGTAAACGAATTTTCCACGTTGTTTTCGAGACGTTCGCTCGGGAATTTACGTGGCAAGAGGTTCTGCCACATTCTTCTTCATTCTTCGCTTTTGTTTTACAGCGTTTATTCAAATGATTGTTCAATTGTTTAATTTGGTTTAGGTAAAGGAATTGCTCGCGAAAGTAGGACGCGGAAATTTTTTACGTAAAGTTTCGTGAAATTTCATTGACTTTGCGATGAAATCTGTTTATCGTGACTATATTGGTCAAGTTTGAAACAATTGTAAATGTGTATATATAGAAATTGAAATAATGAATATTATATTTACGAAAAGTATATATATATATATATATATATTCTTTAGGGATCATAAAAGTATTTCAATAATCACAATCTATCCTTGATTAATTATTACATGTTTCAGCTGGCTATCCATGCTGTATATTAATTTTTCGTTAAATGTTTACAATATATTAGAAATTAATCCTGCGTTCGTTATTCATCCGTATCATTCATTCAACAAATTTATAACGCGTATCATTACAGTGTTAACGAAATTTCTCTATGTCATGTATGTAAAAACATACACATACACTAAAATATTATATAGTAACATGTACGTAAAAGAAAAAAAAGGGTTCGAGTACTTTCGTGTCACTGTACACATTACTTTCGACACTCCGGTATAACGAATCTCGAAATAATTCATGCAGAAGATGTACCGTTCGACTGGCAGGAAGTCGATTTCGATTTCCTTAAGGACCCAGGTCCAGTCGCCTGGCCGTTGTCATTCATATCGTGTCGCGCGGCGAAAAACGCAGCCGCGCGTGTGCGTAAAAAGTGCGAAAATTTGCTCCCGCTGCCGGCCCCAGTTCTCGGAACGTATTAGCGTGACCGGTTCACGGTGAAACATCTACGATTAAATACGAGTCCCGACAGCCTCCGCTTCTTCGTAACGGCCAGCGAAGAAAATCGCTCTCGTTTCTTCCTTCTTCCCCTCTATCCTCCTCTTCCTCTTCTTCTTCTTCTTTTTCCACTTCTTCTCTCCCTTTGTTCCTATCTTTCCTTCTCTCTCTCTCTCTTTTTCTCTCGTTCTGTCGTTTCAAAACGTAAGTCACGACGCGCGTCAGTCCGCGATTAATATACAAGTCGTGATTTCCTAGCAGCTCGATCGTTAGACCAGGCGGCACATTGGATTTCATATCCACGCGCGACGATTAAATCTCGTGCAACGTCGAGAACGTGAGCCTCGTCATTGTTCTCCCTTCGTGGAATTATTATCACCGGTGGTAATATGGTTTTTAGCCAATTCGCGGCCGCATCGGGTCGCTCGTTAACAAAGGCGAGACAGAGAGAATGGCTGGCGTTCGCATTTCTCCTCGTACGATCGATGGAATCCCGACGCGTTACACGCGTTTCACGGTTTCGCTGATCAACGACGATATTAAACATTCAAATTTCGCGCTCGTGAGACGAGTGGCAATTGTCTTCGTTGAACGAAGGAAATGAAGAAGTATGTATATTTGAAAAATATTTGAGGACTGCTTGATTAGTTTTTCTGAGATTGAAAGGTATTAAAAATCTTCCAAATATATGTGTAATCGGAATGTTGCCACATTTGTTGCAATTATTGTTACTATGTATTTCTTAGAATATTGGACAGAATAGTGCAAACAGCTAATAAATTAATTCTCGATGAACGGTGGCTAGTTCTTTTTATTTTAAAATGGCAATCTGTCTTGTTGGAATAAATCTATCTTCTTAAAATAGTTTGTTAAAATAATAATTGTATTAGTATCAGGCATACGTCGAGAAAAATTGACGTGTAAGTGACGAGCAAATTAAATTCTTCTAGGATTGAAATTATATAAATTCGAAGTTATATATAATTCGAAGAATATTATTCCTCAAGTTTTAGAAATAAGATTGGAGAAAAATATTTAATTTTACCTACTTTTCCTTAACAAACTATAATTTATTGACTAAATATAGCAATCAGGTCAATTTCAATTTGAGGCTCCAAACTTTACAGAATGCATATAACGTACGAAAATACACAAAACATCCAAATTTAGAATATTTATTACAAATTGTTAATAATCGCACGCAATACATAATTATCATTGTAATAAACATAATTATCATTGTAATTATAACTAATTTAATATATAATAAACGAACTGATTGTCAATAATAATTACTGATTTTATGTTCATGAAAGTATAAGATATGAAATATGAACATCCATAGTCTGCCGATTAGACACACAAATTACCATTCCTCGAGTTCTACAAACTACGTACCGCAACTCTTTATCCAACAGAGACCATAAAAGTGAATCGAAACGATCGGTATCCGCGAACACCTGTAAAAGTAGCTGCGTTTTCCTTTAATTACCAAATAAACGTAGAACGAATTCCATCGATTGCAACGCATAGCTGCGCCGCATTCGACGAACGATTGTTCGACTCGATCGGCGTTCTAGCCGCGTAGGTTAGAAGGAGAACGGGTAAAAGTCGCCGAGAGGAAGAGAGAAGGTGAGAGAAAGAGGGAGAGGGGGAACTGGCAAATTTTTCAGCGCGGGATTTATCTCCTTTCTCATCATTAAATTCACCGTATTTTACGTAACGTGGGAATCGACGGAATCGGTGGAACAATGCCACGGTACCAAGTGTTGCACTGGTACAGAATCGATCGGTGAATTATTCATCCGCGTGAACGGTTCGTCACCGTGCTCTTCATTAATTACCGAAAGAACTCCGTTTATGTAAGCCTACATCGGCTTAGGAAAGAAATGTTTGCTGTAATGATAGAATTGCGCGCGAAACAACGTTAATCTAGCTCGTCGATCGCGTGGTATTATAAGCAATGGTTTACACTTGTCATCGTTCCTCCTTTCGTACGCTTCGTTTCGTTCTCTCTTTCAATTTCGAATCGCACGAAACTCGTGTGTTTTAAAACGAGTGCGAATGTTTTAAAACGAGTGCTCTTTGACATTGCAAGTTAAATTCAACGCAAAATGGTAAAAATTATAATAATTAATCTCGAGAAGGATGTCTTTAAACAATTAAAAATGAAATTTATTATTTACACGTAATGAAGTTGCTGTTTTACGACAGAATGTGAATGTAAGATATCTATAATGTTAAGAAATTCCGTTCCCCCTCATAATTTTCTAAACAAAATGAACAGAATAACATGAATTTTAATTGTAATTCTCTATGTAAAATGTTAATATGTAGAAACCAGTATTGCTTTTCAACATTATTCTGTGTCGTTCATTTAATCAATTATATTTGATCAATTTGCATTTCACATCACATTTACATTTTTTCTTCAATATCATTTGATAATTTTAACAACTTGTTTATATTAATTAAATTATTAATTGAATTCTTCAATACTTTCAAACATAATTTAATAATTTTAGTCATTTATCTTTTTAATAATTAAATTTCTTTTTCCTATAAGATTTTTTGAATTAACAGTTAACAATTTTAACAATTTATTTACAACAATTAAATCATGTCATTCGATTCCTCGATATTTTTACATCCTATTCTTGATTGTACTCTCAGAATTCTGTTCATTGCTCTCTCGATGCAATGAAAAACAAGAGTTTTCGCTTGAAACAAATATCCAGAAACAATTCCAAACTATCTAGCTACGAATAACGAGCCAATAAGAAACAACCGACGATAATAATTATGAAAACGTAACGCGCGAGGAGACGCCCAAAGAGACGAATCTCGTATCGAGAATCGTGCCGAGAATCGAAAGCGTGCTCATTAAGGATCTCATTCCGAGGGCCGGGATTCCTCGATCGCATTTGCCTCGCGATTATCACGAGCGCGAGGCGTACGTGAAATTCTCGGCAGAGCTATTAAAATCTGTCTCGATCCGACGTGTGTGGAGGATCGTCCTGCGACCAGTACGAACGAGACGTTCGACAGCTACCCGAGAAGAAACCGAAAGTTCGCGATCCGATTTCTTCTCCACGGATTCCACGCTGGATCGAACGTTTTCTTTGGCCCCTCATCTCGATCGTAACCTATGAATATTCATGTTGCTCGCGACTTATGCAGAACATCCAACTCATCAACAGTGGGGGGGATGGGGAAGTGGCGCGGACGAGGAAAGATGGAGGAGAAGGTGGACCTTCCTCTCGTCTTATTTCCCCGATCGCGATAGTTTCTTGTTCTACGATCGATTCGTCGTATTTCCCCGCCGTACCTCGCGCGACAGCTACCAGCGCACGTTCCTGGCGGGGGCCTTTAATTAACAAGGAATCAATCAATGGCGGCCTCCATGGAATTCCGAAGAAAAGCGAGCCAACGAGCGTTCAGCGACGAACGATGCTTCGATTTTCGGTGATCTTTGTGAAATGAGCGTTTCTCGTGTGAATATTATTTTTTAATAATATTAAAAACTACGTACTACCTCTGAATAGATAAGATCCTCACTTCTTTTTATATCGTTGTTCTTTGGTGAAAAGACAATTTCTCTTTGCTTCCGCTTTCTGGTGTTTCGAAGATCGTGGAGATAGATTATTGTAGCCTGCAGCGTAAAATTCAGTTTCGACGTTTGTTGTAACAAATAGGTGTAACATTTCCAAGTACCAAGTACCAAGGGAGATAGACAAGGCAAGATCAGATCCATTTGCCATTGAGGCGATCGGCTTGCCGAATTTCGACGAGCCAACTTCGAACCAATAAAAATGCCCGACATTCCCCGAGATCTTCTCTACGCTTCTCCACCCCCGCAGGAGCAACGTGTTCCAGCCGAAGCTGTCCTCGCCCGAAAAAGCGAGTATCCACCGCTTTCTTCCAAGCCCATCAAAGACTAACCAAATATTTGTCGAGGTCCTCGTCGACCCTCAGTGTCCGTCGTTTTAAACGCAACCGCGTGTGCACCCTCCAGTTGAAAAAAAAAGTGGGATGAGAGGGGTGGATTTTCGTTGGCGGAAGGATCTTTTGTAACAAATCGAGACTATCGCGAGCCAGAGATCGGCTGGTGACAGTCCATCCTCGATTCTTTAATTTCTGTAATTGCGCGAGGGGAGAGCCCTGATGGAAAAGAGGGTAAAGAAGGGAGACGTTCTCTCGATCACGATCGAGATTCCTTGTCTCCTGCGAGTTACCTTCTCCTGCCTCGTTAGATTCGAAAAGATGGTCAGAGAAACGGAAACTCAAACATGTTAGTCTTGTCGAAGAATAATACAGGATGGACGTTGGTTCTCTTTTTTGGGGGGAGGGGGGAAGATAGAACATCTCTTGATTTCAAGACAGAGAATCCTTTCTTATAACTTTGGGAAGAGGAACTGAGTTCTCAGACGACGGTAGTAATTTATGTTAGATTACTGAAATTTAGGATACTTGATTTTACTTTGTATATTGTATACTCTTTCCGACAGGATTAAATTAAATTATAATATCCGGCAAATAAGTAATTTAGAATTCTGAACTTTACAGTCGAAGGCGGAGAATTCTTTCTTATAATTTTGGAAAAAGAAATTCGTAGGCGTAGAGATTCGAAGATTTATCTGGTTTCGACTCTCTCGAATGGTGTCGTTAGACTCGTAGACTCGTAAACGTAGTAATTCATGTTACGATTACGTGAATTTAAAGTATTATAATCCTACTTCGAGATGCTTCGATTCCCAAGGTCAAACATTCGGATTTAAATTCGCAGAGAAAGTGGACGAGAACTTCGCTCGTCTATGATCGCAATAAAGCAGAGACAGTTGGTTGTTTCGTCGATGGGAATCGACTTTATCACGAAAGAAATATAATCAACGTTTTAGCGTGATCGTCGGAATAGGATCGTTCGGTTCCCGTTTCACCAGTCCAAGAATCCTCATTATCCTTATAGCATAGAGACACAAAGGCGAACAAAGAGGGAAAGAGAAAGGGAGCAAAAGGGGGTGGCGATGTTCCACGGCAAGCCGGAGAAATTCTGGAGTCAAATTACCCTCTCTTCCACTCAATGCTGCCCTTTCGCCCCGACAATATTGGATTCTTAAACGGTGACATTTTCGGACGAAAGTGGCCGAACAGAATGCGCCGTGGAACTCTCTGTTCCAGAGTTTCGTATAACCCCGCCAAATTGGCCACCTTATCGTCTTAATCATTCCGATTTTCATCTGTTCATCGAGTCGCTCGTCCGTCATTTTCAACCAAAGATACAATTTGTAAATTTACAGCATCTCACCGATATATAAATTTCAACCACAATGGCATTATCCCTTGAATTATTTTACCGTATTATTTATTATTACATTTTCCCAATATTATTTAAATGAATAATTAGAAATCAGTGTATTTCACTCGTGTTGGTAATTTATTTCAAACATGCGCATGTACGTCTATTATTTAAAATCGTTTAATCGCACCTTACTACCATGTAATTATTAAAAATTTTCAATATTTATCAGATCGCCGACAGATATCGTTTTCGAAGATAATGAACGTTATTTAAGATTACTACAATTCTTTCACACTTTTACGGTTAATCGATAATTTATTACACAGATATGGATTTCAAAGAAAACGTGCGTTACTTGAGATTATTTAACGATATTATTCAAATAAATAATTAAAATGTTATCGACATATTTATTTCTCAGATATGGATTTCCGTAGATAGGTGTATTTTTTTCTATCGGCGACGTTTGCCACTATCGATAATTTATTTCACACATGCACATACATACGCATAGATAATTTATATCGCTCTCTCTTTTTTTTTTTTTTATCACAACGCTATCGTTATTAAAGATTCTCAGTGTTTGCCGTTATCGATAATTTATTTCGCGGAAATCTTTTCCTACAAGAGATAAATTGAATCGTCACGATTCACCGCGGTCTCGAAACGCGAGACGCGATATGAAAACGAAAAAGCAACGCCGAGTCCATATTCGCGATGCTCGCTCGTCCGATATTCATCCGCGCGGACGTAAAAGTCGGACGTAATCCTGTAAAAATACAACGGTTTCACCGCGGGGAGGTATATCAGTCTTGCTACTTCCACCATTGATGGTCCCGCCGGCGTACAATAACATTTCTCTCCTTCCGCTTTTGTATTTTGTGAGTCAATTCGAAACATGAATCGTATAATAATTCAACGAAGCTAAGGAAAACAAGCCGGATATTATTCGTACCGCCGAGAAACCATCCCTTAAACCTTAACTCCATATTTATTCGAACGAAGTTTTAATAGAAAATAATCATTTCTAACAAACTGATCTCTCCGAAAATACTGTGGAGAACGTTTTTAAATGTAAAGTCTCTGATTCGACAATCCTGAGTTCGGTTTTCTCAGAGATGTCATTGCATCAAGCAGCGGGTGGAAAAGTAAAGAATGTTTTTATTCTTTTTTTATTTAATTTTATTTACTTTTATTATATATTATTTTTATATTATTTATATTATTTATATGATTTATATTATTTTTTTATTTACTTTTATTTTCATTGAATAAAAATAGAAATATTTCGAGAAATCTTTTACAACGATCTCTTAAAACCTGCTGTACGATTTTATTTGGATTTTGACTATTCAGGGTTTTAAGGGCAAAAATTCATTTCGCAGTTGAACTCTGAAGTTCGACAAAAAAAAAGAAGAACCGTATAACAAGCTTTAAGAGAAAATTTCAATTTTCAGGACCACGATGGATCTAGTTATGAAAAAGATTTCTTAAAATTTTAACAATTTTCGTAAATAAAAGTATCCTTGTTTTCTCCTCCGCTACCCGATATAAAAACATTAAAATAAAATCGACAATTTTTCGGTGTTTTCAATATTTTTTACGTTTCAGTGAAAAATCGACTTGGAAATTGATTTATGAATATATTGACAGCGATGTTCGAATTGGGGAAATGTATGCGTCGTCGTAGCGTAATTTTTGCGTAGAATTATATTTGTGTGAGAGTGGGATAATGTAGATAGTTGGCGGTAGAAACGGAGCTGCTTGCAATTCCGATGAGAAAACTGAGTGCTAGGTGAAGCTCGCTCGCATCTCGACGGATTTCTGTCTTCTCGCCTCTCATACATATTGTGATTACTTTGTGAGGAAGGGACGAGGAAGGGAGATGAAACGTGGCCCCGGCCAATGGGAAAAGAAACCATGGCTTTCCTCCTCCATGTTAATAAACATCGGTGATAAACAAAAAATATGAAAGAATCGTTCGTAATTTTTACTCGAACTATTCACAGACAATTCGCTTGCCATACTTAATTATTGTCTGCCTTTTATCATATCTAAAATTACCATTCTGATTGCCGTTATTCATTTCAAATAAACTTAGAAATTAGTATAGAATATTTCGTATAGAAATTTTCTATCTGACTTTGAATTAAACTTTCAATTTTTTAATAAAGTGCAGTAAATTCACAAGAGAATTCGAACCACTTGTGCTAAAACTTTTGCGTATACTTACCTTTTACTTTGAATATTCAGCATTTATCGTAGATAATAAAATTTTTTAAAAGTTACACACGTTGCAATTAAATGTAGTAAATAATTGATTTTTCAAATTAAATACTTTTGAGATGTCCGCGAAATATTCTATTAAATATTTCTACTACGTACTTTTGGATTTGACCGATAGACCCGTGATAGACTACAAACTACAAACTTGACCAAATATCATGAATACAACGTGTATTTCGTACAACGTATATAATATATTTGACACACGCGCACTATGCTACGAGCTTTCGCAAGAACCAAGCGACAGCCAAGATCGGAAATTCGAGATTCAATTTGAAAAATTTCAAAGTGCCGAGGGATTCGTGCAACGAAACATGAAAGGAAAGAGTCAAGCAACGAACGAGTCGACTCGAGTCGAAGTTAGATTAGTGGCAATTTTCGAAAAACGGTCAGTGATCGATCGACGACGGTAACGAATCGGTGTACGCGAATCAAGAAACGATCTTATCGATTCCATTTCCGTTTTGCTCTTCGATCCTGCCTTCTCGATCCCCGATTGCGTGCCATTTTCCACGCGACGTCCCAATTCACGCGAATTTCCTCGCGAACGACGACGACGACGTCTGACCGATGCTAAATAGCAGAAACATAATTCCGTGAGTGCAGGGGAATTGCTTTATCGCGCGGAATAATGGCCCCGTATTCACGGCCGGCCCACTCATAACTCTCCTCCTTTCCATTGCACTTTTCGGAGATTGCACGTGGCGTCGATTCAACGAGGATCGAAGCCTTCAGTCCTCGTTTTGCATCGCTGAATCTCTTCTTTTCTTTTCTTTCCTTTTTTTTTTTTTTTTTTGTTCTTTTTCGTCGAGAAAATTATGGGAGATTGCATTCGTGAGAGAAATTGAAGGTTTTTGATGATGATCGATCGAGGTACCGTAAGTGCCAAAATTGAGAAGTTTTTTTTTTTTAATCGAAAAACGTTCTACGTTGTAATTGCGATACGAGTATTTCTCTTTTATTATAAAATTAATTATACTTGTGTCTGTGTGTGTTATTACATTATTTCATATTGTATATAATTATATATTAATATCGCAACAGAGAAAATTGTAAGTTGGCCCGATTGGTCCAAACTGATATATTTACATGTTTGAGTATAATATGTTGAAAGTAAAAAATTAATTTGACTTCTACAACACTTGAATAAAGAATAAAGGAAGAATAATGATAAAATTTTGTTTCGTGATATTTATACACTTTGCCGATTCGAGAAATTAAATTTTAATACATAGAGAAAGATGATAAAATTTTCAGAAATTTAAAGATTAACAATATAAAATAAATCATCTGGATGTATCTCGTTTCTCTGTACAAAACAGTTCTGATAAACAGTATCAGAAACTTCATCCACTTCAAACAAGATGGGAAACAGGACTACATCCAAGAAAAATTGTAAAACTAAATTTTCCTGACTTTAAGTGATGTTGATATACGAGTCTGACTGGAACTCGCTTGAGAGATACAAGAAACGCTTGTAATAACGTCAAGTCTCTTTATACTCAATCTAAAATATCAACGTGAACCTTTCCTCCCTTCAAAGGGAAAAATTATATATGAACAAAGTTCTTGTGAAAACTTTCTGTTTGTATTATTTTGTTAATTTTATATTATATTAATTATTATATAAATATAGGTGTAAGTACTTATACTTATTTTGTTAATTTTATATTATATTAATTATTTTGTTAATTTTATATTATGTTAATTATTATATAAGTATAGGTGTAAGTACTTACTATAATATAGGTGTAGTATAAGTATTAATTATAAGTATATACTATATAGTATATAGTATTATATTAATTACTATATATTATTATATATCATATTATGCTACATCATTTGGATATTACTCTTAATTTTTAACATTAAAAACTTCTCGTGTAAGCCTTCTGTTTACCTTCTATGAACCTTCCATTTCCATTATTCAAATACCCCCCATCATACTCCCCACGTACCTTCGATTAATCAGTAATTCATTAACACGTTAACTCGCCGCGATTCAGAACACTTGGATACACAAATTATCTGTATCATGTGCAACGCGGGAATATTTTGTCAAGGTAATTACGACTGGTAATAAAGTTTCATCGAGCGGACACCAATCAGCGAAACGACGTGGACCGGCTCGGTTGGATTGCAGAACGGGTAATTAAAAGCATTGTCAGAGTACAAAAGAAGGGTGGAGCGGCTTACAATCGGCGCAGAGACGAGACGAGACGAGACGAGACGAGACGAGACGAAAAGAACAAGAAGCGGCGAGAGCACCCGCGCGCAAGAGGAGACACGATGGACGCTCGCCGGTTTCCGTGGCGGTTTTCAGCCTGATTCGTAATTACAAAGTGCGATCTAAATCAATCTTGATTACACACGGTGAGACGCTGCGTCGTCAATTTACGTAATACAAAAAGGCCGCAGATTGCATGTTATTTTGGAACGATTAAATATAATCGTTCAATAATTATAAACGGGGCAAAACCGAATTGATGGAATATATATATATACCAGTGTGGTGGGAATCGTATCTTGGCTATGGCTGACTTGTCTTCTGCTTGTGCTGCAGAGTTTCTTCTGCTGTTTCGTGAAATTTCAGACTTGATTTTATTGACTTTGCCCTCCTTCGGTTTAACTTCATTCTCCATTTTTTTTCTAACAGGCTGCTTTTGTTTGTGAATAGTTTTGAAGCTTAATGATCGTGATTAGACTGCGAATCTTTTTACAAATGATTATTAATTTATAATATGAAATGTAATATCATGTGTTATGTAAAATATTTATTATACAGTAATGTAAAATATTTATCACTATCTGTTGTAAAAGTACATTCTATTTATACAAAATTAAAGATTTGATCTTGACGTCTACAGCTCAAGTGGAGCACTGTGACTCTTGTTAATTTTACATTAACATATTAATTATATAAATTACTTGAAGATCCAGTGTGAATCTGATGAAATGAAATATAAATTCCAACCATTAAACTAGTATTAAAAGTCCATTCGAGAGTGAAAGTTAAACGTTTCGAGAAGAGTTATACATCGTATAATTAACCACGAATTTTCCACACGTTTGAATCTCCCGCAATCTATACGCCCAATCGAGACAAATTGTCCCGATTCGAAAGAATGAAAAAAAAAAAAAGAAAAACGCGAACAGGTCTTCATATACGCGAGCAATTACGCGAGTATCAGCTTCCCATGTAAAAATTCCACGAGGCACGATTGATCCACGTCCCGCGAGGACGAGCGTCGATTGAATTGAACCGAAACGGGCAATTAAAACTCCACTGGTGGAATCCGCTCTGGATTCCGTGCGGGAAACGACAGCAAGGGCAAAGAAGTTGACGTGCGACGAAACGAAGGGAAAGAGGAGGAGCGGACAGCAGCTTCCGCGCGGTGACACGCGCGGATCCGTGGCCCCGGCTCTCGTCCGGCGGCGCATCAAGGCGAGACTATCCGCTCCGAGGGAAACAATTACTCCGCGAGCGAGTGCATAAATAAGGAGGAAGAGAAACGAGCGGACAGCGGAGGCCACAATGCCTCCCGACCACGGTGCTGACTGATTTGCATTGACCGCACGATGAGATGCAAGCAAGAACTGTGGTCGGTGGTCTTTTGCGGCGAGCGGAGATTGAAACACTCAGCTGTTGAAAAATGTATTCTACTTGATATTTGGAAATTCTCTTCTTGTTCTATCTTTAGTTAATAATTACAGTAATAACCCTTGGCCGATATCGCTGCTATATTATTTCATTTAATTTGAACTTGCGAAAGACAGAAGAACTGTGAGATACGAAAGATCATTGTGAAAATGGTAATTTTCTACTCAAGAGTTTTTCAATCACCGTATTATATTTTAATTCAATTACAAGATTACAATTGTAATTAGTAATATATTAGTAATATTAATTAGTAATTATTAATTAGTAATATATTAGAGAATTTTATCCAAAACTGAGATTTACAAACGGACGGAGGAGATGAGATAGAAAAAAAATTTCATCGTTCAATTTATAACGTCAATCATACATTAATTGTAACACATGTTACATCGGTATCAGTTACAATATCGCGATCGATGAAAGAAAATTCAAAATAAGAGCAGAGTAACAGTAGAACACTCTATTCCGAAGTAAATATTACATCGAGGTTATTCCGTTATATTCTTTCGGTTACAATGAGTATTGTCGAGGGTTGGCCGAGTCGCACGCCGCGACTTTTTATCCGCGAGAAAGGGAGAGGAAACGTGTGTCAAGGGGTGGCTGTGGCTGTCGGCGGGTATTCCGGAGAAAGGAGGGCCGAAGGGTGGTTGGCAAATACGTAGGACGCATTCAGATCAGTCTCCGAAGGAAAACGAGGGGAGGTATAGAAAAGCTTTTTCGGAACGCGTCAGCAAGAAACATCAAAGTCCGTGCCATTTCCTCCGCTCGAATACAAATGAAATAGTGTACGTATTGTGTCGTTTTCTCATCGATACCTAGAGATTCCCGCGGAAATACGCTTCTTTTCGTAATAAATAAATACGAAAGGCAGAAGAAAAGAATATAACAAATTATAACCTACGACATGAAAATTATCAGACCGTGGGTTTTTATGCAAATTTGTATTTTCACGAATCACGTCTGAATCACAGAGATTCGTCTTTCTTATTAAAGTTTGTAACAGATATTGCACCTCCGATATTTTACACAGTTTCGTGGATTTTTGTACCTTTTTTTGTATCTCGCACGAACGCACGAAAATATGCTATGCCTAGGTTTCGTTTCTCTAATTTTATCGGATGATTTCTCAATTGTTTCATCGAACGAGCGGGCCAACGCGTTTCTGACGATTAAACTCAAACGATCGGCAGATAAAGTAAATATCGAGAAGGGGAAAGCGCATGTAAACGACGCGACCGTGGAATCGCGAAATACATCGGCCGTAATACGCGAGACGGAAAATAGCGGCAATACTCTTGAGTGGCTGAAATGGTGGCCTGGGGGACCTACGGGGATAAGGATTTGCTCCAAGGGGAAATACTCGTGCGAGTGGCACATGCGGGAATGCATATGCAGGGAACGGCGAGCGCAGGTGCGTCTATTTCTGGCACTTTACGGGCACTGCAAAATCCCAAATTTCTTCTCTGAATCATCGTTCGTGAAACGTGCCTTCAGCACCATCCTTCATCTTCATCCAAATTCCACGAAACAGAATTATAATTTGATTGTAAATGATTATATTTTTTAGTGAGTCACAAATTTAGTGAGTGTCAGCCATTCATGTAATCAGACCCGACATTCGGGACCATCTTTCACCTTCGTTGCGAAAAGGAATCTTCATTTCTCTTACGAGAACGAATTGTAAATCGAAATTATAAATTGGTATCAGCCGTTCAAACGATTAAAGACGAATCGAGGATGAATCTTTGATGAACACGTGATGTGAGATCCCTGAAATGGGATGAAGTAAAGATCGTATAAAATATTACATTTTCAACTAATAATGTTCATTTTAATAACGTAGTATTTGTAATATTTGTAATAGTTTGTTATAATAATTAATATATAATGTGTTATCTTTAATGTTATCTACATTATACCGAATCTCGTAAAGAGTATATAAGTCTGGAATGGAAGATCATATGAAAAATAATGATTGCTGAATAATGTTTTCAAATTTTGTAGTAATGCGTGAAATCTGAATTTTATAAAACAAATCACAGAGTAAACGTGGACAAGGGTACCAGAATGGCTGCGACACGCCACTGTGACTCGAGGGCCGTATAGTCCGCCCCCTTCCCAGATCAATAATACCATCCACGTTCTCAGCGCATGTGCGCCGGAATATCGCCCCGTAAAGCGTGCTGGTTTCCACCCCCGGATGAACTACGTTCCGAACGCCTTGCACCCCTCCATGCAACATTCATAGCGCCATCAATATTATACGCGCGAAATAATAACCTGTGCATTTATTATGAGGAGGGTGGCTGTTGTGGCTCAAGAATGCCGTAAAAAAAAGAGCAGAGACAGAGACAGAGAGAGAGAGAAACATTCGACGGGAGGTGGTAAATTATGCGTGTAAACTGTTATGCAAATCAATTGATCGTTGAGGGTGAGAGATGGACGGAAGTGATGGATCGGTTTTCAAGAGAGAATCTTGGAGAGAAACGTTGACGCGAGATTAATTGCACCGTGGCCTCTGTCGAACGATTGCAGCCAGCGGTAGATTTTTTTCACCTGATCTCGAAATTTCGACACCTGTTTCGAAACTTGAAGTGACGATTCTGTAAGAGGGATATCTTGTTCCAGCAACTGAAATTTTCGCGTGAATCTTTATCGACTGTAGTTAAATAAAATACAGAGATATCTAATCCAGGTTCTTGTTGAGGAACATCCTAATTCTTTCCGGATCTGATCTACCTATTTCTTTACCTATTCTCTTTTACATCGATAGTGCCGGTGTACTATGAACTGTACTACAGTGCGCTGAGAAGTTTTTCAGAGAATATCTTTGACTTTTAAAGTATGAAGTTCAAAGATGAAACTATCAACTCAGAATTTAAAGATATTAATAGAATATTACGAGTGAAAATTAAACAGAAAACGGAGAGAGTGATTCCTTTAAATATTTTCGTTTTTTCTTTTCCGAAAGTATTGACCGAAACTATGTTTAAATTCTTTATTCATTGATTTTACGTATTTTTCTTACCTGAGTTTCGAATCACAGATTCCCAACACTTGGGTTTCGATATTTCGCATAATCCATCCCCAATAACAACGATTGATCGATTCGATCGGTACGTCTTTATCTTTCGTGCTTTCGTAACGAAACGAAGTATGCAGTGCAAAATTTGAATCATACTTCAATAAGAAAGAAACGTCGAACCATGTCAGTTTTCGTTACGATTAAAGGTTATATGCGTTTCTTGGAAGAATCTTTGTAAAACACGCGATATTTTCGAGATAGCGTCCGATACAGGAGGAAAACGCGAGAAAAATGGTGAAAGAATCGAAAGGATTGTTCAGCAAACAGACCAGGAGTTATTTTATGAGGTAATCGTCGCGATCGGGTCACTTTCGATTGTAGTACGATCAAAAAGGGAACTTAATCCCTGTCGTCGTACGAATACGACGTTTGCATCGGCGTCGAAGAAAGATAACGGAGGTGGAAGAAAGCGTGGAACAAAGAGAACGACGAGAGGACAAGTCTCGTCGTAAAATCTTTATTACTATCGGGCACATCGCCTGCAAAAAAATCGTCCCTATCGCATTTATGTAATCTCTGATCCTTAAATTTCCTCATACATATCGCGTTTTCTATCTTTATGCTTCCCTCTTGCCCCCTTTATCTTTTTTCTTTACGATCGACGACGGTGAAAAGGAAAACGAGATACCACGCACGTGCACATATCATTTGCACCATTTTAATCAGTCATGCACGTCTCTCATTCATTCATCAATAAATGTAAAATGTACTGAATAATACTCACAATTGCGACAATCAACGATGATAAGAAAATTAGAGAGATACTACATCGATTTCACTGTCTCAATTAGAATACCTCTCATTCACTCGTTAATTGTAAAAATTGATCTAAATTTACAACTTGACCGTTCTGAATTGATGTTTCAACGCGTAGATTGGTGACAGGTTACATTTCGAAATTTCATTCCTTACTTTCAGTATCTGTTTCTTCTGTAAATGAAACAGCACATTGCCACTCCTGCTTTACACATCCTTGTCCCAAACCGTTTCCACCTTTCAACTCGAAATGCACGCAACAAATACGCGTCAAGCGAAATTATTGTATTCACCGTTTCAATTAGGCACGCACATGTCTCCTCCTGTGTATATTTACATTTATATTTATCACTAAACGGAATAACTTACGGACTAATGAACTACTGTTGATTATTTTCGTTTGTTTTATTTTTTTTCTTTTTTCTTCTTTCTTCGTTTGTTTTTTTCAAGCACGCACTTCTGGGGACCGGTGTTCAACTGGATGATACCCATAGCGGCCATATCCGACACGCAAAAGCATCCGAGAATCATTAGCGGCAAAATGACTTTGGGTGAGTTGGCCGCGGCCGCGCTTCGTCGTTGAACCTTTCGGGGAATTCGAGTTTCGCCGCTCATAATAATCACGTATCGCGAGAGACGGCCACAAGCACGACGATGGAACCACGAACGCGGACAAAGCGGGGGCGGGGGACGTCAAGGGCACAGAGAAACGGCCCCATAAAATAATTGCCGCTCGAATCATCGTTTATTTCTTAATGAGCCGTCGTGGAACACGCGGTTGAACGAAGACGATTGCCGATTGACGAAAGATCGCGCTGGGATTTGAGACACTTTGCATCGCTTCAAATCTGCCCTTAGAATACGATTCGAACTCTTGGAAATCATGAGTTGGCAAGTCTCGAGTCGAAATTCGAAAAACTTTGAAGATCTTGAGAGTCTTGATTGTGGCGAATCTCTTGAAAGTTCTGAGAACGAAGATCTCAAATCTTAGCAAGTCTCAAATCTTAGCCTTGGAAATTTCGATAGTCTTGATCGTTTTTTGTGAGTTTTAAGCAAATAGAATTTGAACGAACTTTTCAAGAATCATACGAATACAAATTCAAAGCGACTGAAACTTACAAAATGGGCGGCGAAGAGCGAATTTTCCATTTCTCTCACTTCTAATTCATCTGCTTTGATATCTTTTAGCATTGGCACTGTACTCGATGATGTTTATGAGATTCGCCATGAAGGTGCAGCCGAGGAATATGTTGCTGTTCGCGTGCCACTTCGTCAATACCTGCGCGCAGCTTACGCAAGGTTACAGGTTTCTCAACTATCATTATATCTCGAAACAAGAACCTGTCTCTGTGAATAAGAAGGAGTGACTTCGTATATGCTAATTTTAACGATCATGTAATTACAGACAGATATTCCGTATAACGATGGTTATTCAGTATTAATCGTGCAAAGAATTTTATAATAAAATCTAATTAAATATTAATAAATATTACGTAATTAAATAATAATATATATTACATAATAAATAATAATAATTAATATTAATTATTATTATTTATCATGTATAAATAATAATAAATATTACATATTAAATAATAATAAATATTACATAATTAAATAATAATCAAATATATTTAATTAATATTGTATTTACTCTAATTTCAAAGTGACGAAGCGTTAAATAACCAGCAAACCACACTCAATGAACAGTACAAAGTTTTAAGATTCTGTGAAAATGTAAAGAAAATTCCCCGTGAAATCAGCCTATTCACTCGAGATTTTCTCTATTTTGTTCCCCCTCCACGTCGAGCATAGTGGAAAAGGGCACTAGTTTATTCGTGGTGGCCCCAATTCGATGGACGAATGTATAAGGAGAGCAATAATTTCCTAGGGGTCGGCTGTCCTTCTCGTTTCTTTTTCCCGCGCCACGAACGAAGAACCATTCGATCGAGGCTTGGGGTCATTTTATGGGATCTGGCACGGATCAGAGGCACGAATCTATTCCGGTTTTTCTGAATGCTAAGCCACGCCGTGTCTTCGTCCCGTTTCTGCTCTTTGCATTCGTTTGGCCTGTGCGAAGGGACGCGAGGGCGGACCTCGTGTCCCTGAATAAATATATATAGGCTGATTAGCCCTGCTTGGCTTCGATCATGCGTTCCTTCCCTTTATTTGCTTCCTTTGCATCCAGGGAAGATCGGTGACGTCACTAATCAGCACCTGCTTCGGATCGTTTCCGAATATCTTGAGAGACTGTGCAACTTTAATATTTTGATAATATTTCGACGACTAAAAGTAATTTTTCTTCCATCTCCGTAGTTGTATAAATTCTTCCCATCATGATAAATTATTACTGTTACAGCCCTGGTCATTGAATTGGGATTACTCAAAGTTTTCAACGCTCCACGTGTTTTTAATAAAATTCACAGGTTCGAACTACGAACTTTCTTAACTTTTAGATTATTGCACGTTATATTAGGTACATAACATGATGGTATGACATCAAAGAAATCCATTTCTCCTTCATAGCAGAAAAGCTATTAATGTACATACATGAGCATAATACCGCGTGTAAGTACTACACTTGTACGACACGTATGCATCTATAATAATTACTAAATCACGTTCAAACTCACCAGTTTTACTGAGATCTTGCAAGATATTGAAACTTATAAATTTATTCAATTCTTATTCGATTCAGACCGAAGACTGTCCAGTCCAACGATCCAACCCATTCCTCCAATTTTCACAGCCAGATCCTCCAATTTTCACGGGCCATTGTCGAATCGTACGAAACAGGGGAGGAAGAAGATCGCAGAAGCGAGACAAGGTCCACGGGGATGAGTCCTTCGGGACTGATTTCACAAACAAATGCCGACGATTGAATGCTGGCATGTCGCAAGATGGATCGCTCTCTTTGAATCACAGATTACCCGCTGCCTTCCTTCCACTTCGTCCTGCGGCCCTCCTCCTTCGGCAGCTCGCAACTGCCGTTTCCAACTGCCCTCTTCCTCCGGAGAGACGGCTCGCCTCCTCCTTTTCTTGCTCCACCTCTCTTTCGAGGCGCCTCTCCACCTTCGCTTCGCTGATACGGACCAAGAAGCCAGGAGAGAGAGAGAGAGAGAGAAAGGCCCATTCGAAACTGGCAGCACCGGCAATTTGCCACATGCTTACGTTCGCTTGCCTCTCCTTTCTCCTTCGAAGAGGAGTCTACGTCAACGACAGCCGAATCCGCCGCGAAACTCGGACGCGATCTCGACGAACGGTGACGTTCAAGCATTAATCAGGAGAATCTATTCTATATAGTACGAAGTACTATAGAGTTTCGTAGTGTGATCTTAGAGTAGCATTTGCTCCAGAAACTACGGAGGAAAATTATTAAAGAGTAAAATTAAATTAAATTAAAAATTGAAAAAGGAAAATTAAAGAAATTGTGGGTAATTAACCTGTTAATTATGAACAAATTTGCTAGCAATTTTATCAAAAAGATAAAAGGTCTAGTTGATATCGAAAAATACTACTAAAAATGAGCCTCTCGTACAAACATCTTGACAATTTTTGACCCATTAAAGCACTTCGATTTCTTGAAATTTCATTGTAGAAGTACCAATTTGACTTGAATAAATCCAAGGATATTATATGTATTTATTGGAAGAATTTGTTATATTTCATGATCAATTAGATTTCAGGATCAGTGATATCTAATGTCCTTCTTAGAAAATTTCCAACATGTGACGAAGTCGCGCACTAAAACACGAATTCGATAAGCGAACGACCGAGTCAAAGGTCACGAGCGTGTACGTGCGATTCCGAGGAGGGTGAATCGAGGTGAACAATAAAAATTAAAGGAACCGGCCGAGGAGACGCGGAGGAAACAGAGGGGTGGAAAAACGGGCTGACCAGAGTGAAATGAACTGTAAAGCGGAATGCACAGACTGTAAAGCTCGTCGTCGCGGAAATCCATGAGCTTGGGAGAACGAAGGAAGAGAAGAAGAAGAAAAAAAAAGAACACCGAGAGAAAGAAAGGAAAGAGGGGGTGGTAGGGGCACCCTCTAGATCCCGACGACTTTTCGTTGGTCGATGATCTTTAAATTAAGTGCACCGGCTTATGACGCCCGTGTAAAGTCTTCTCCGAGTGGATTTTCGCGAACGGGGGAGGCCGCAGGAAAAAAAAAA
Organism: Frieseomelitta varia; assembly: GCF_011392965.1. NCBI lineage: Eukaryota > Metazoa > Arthropoda > Insecta > Hymenoptera > Apidae > Frieseomelitta > Frieseomelitta varia. The sequence continues at coordinate 188,246 of NW_025110727.1, forward strand.
GGACTCTCGAAACGCGTGGCGAATGCGACCTGACGAGCAACCCCCTCGGCGAAATGAATCAAACGCACCCTCACGATGCAGGACATACATTAGACTGACACGCTTGGCACGGGCCATTTGGAATGCTGACTATTCCCGCAGAAAGAGAAAAATATATATAATGTATATAAAAATACACATATATATATAAAAACTTTATATATATATATATATATTTATATTTATATATATGTGTATGAAGAAAAAAAGAAGGAAGGAAATAATTCTCGAACAACAATTTGCAATATTATAGATGGAAAAGAGTTTATATATATTTTACGATAGACCTTTGAACGTTATAGTATGTATTGCAGCATGCATTGACATATATCTATTTAGTACGTGATTATCAATCGAAATATAATACAAACTAAAAAAATAAGTTACAATATAGAAACGAAATAAAATTCACTTTTTTAGTGGGAATCATGAAATGATAAAAATTTTAACAAATGGTTATATTCTTGTTACTACTAAAGAAATACGTAAATTAATAACTAATGATTATTCATAAAAATTGTTCTTTAGTGCGTCTGCTCTTCTTGCTTTTTATAGCATCTTTTACGACGGAAATTTGCACGATTCTTCAATACTTTATTCGGGATCTACGTATGACATAAAAAATCAAGAGAACGAAGCATCACTGTTAAAAAAGTAATGGCTGATGATGACCGCGTAGAGGGGGAGGAATATTCCTGGTGGATTCATAAAAAAAAGAGAAAAAGCAAGAAGTGCTCGAATCACCCCTGAAAAATAACAGGAAACCAGGGCGCAAGATCGCGCCATACGGCCGTGAAAGCGTTCAGCGTTAAAAAATCATGAGGGTGTCGTTTCCCTCCCCCATCCTGGCTTTGAATCGTCTCGGATACGATGTATTTTTCGAGTCCTCCATCACGATCGTGACTCGTGGAACTTCAGTCTGAAAATTCCGTCTCCGAATTCAGAAACTAAATTATCCGTTACGAGTAACCTTAAGTTTGAAAATATTTGTTGGTAAAGGAAAAAAAAGAAGCAAAAGTCTGAGCATGAAAGTGCAAAAGGTTAAGGGATTCCGGCTGGCCAGGGAACTTCGTCGCGATGTTTTCGTTCAGGGGGTGCGCCATCGTAGATGGCAACATAATCCTCGATAGAGGGCCATGACACATGGGGACACGGGGAACATCTTATCTTCATATTACACACGCGTGACGGTTCTCAACTCGCAATATTTATGTGTTATATATTTACCCAAATATATTTCTTCATAAAAATTGGATAATACGTCTATGTATAGCTTTATAATATATAATACATTTACGTTCAAACTTACTCCAATCATAGACAAATTATTAGCTGTAATAGCTCATTTAACTTACATAATAAAGAAAGTGAACGTTGCATAATGAACATGACAAGGCATTGGTAATTTTATCAAAACATCTGTGTCTATAATTTAAGATTCATAGTCCAATTTTTTCGATTCACAATTTTAATTATACATTAGCATGATTAAAACGAAAGAACATGTACAAATAAGTTTCTAAGGGAGGTTCGAAGTGTAAGAAGTCTCGCTTTAATCCTAAAACGAAAGTTCTTCTAACGACCTCGACAAATTCTTTTGCAACGGAGAACTCGCGGCCGGATTTTCGCGAAATCGGGGATTCTATTACTTCAAAAGTGTAGCGTTGGTGAGCAAACAAGTTCCTCAAAAGGGATGATTCCTCGCGCGGATCACGCGTGCACAATCGAAAGAGCGGACGAACACGCGCACCCACACGTAGACTTTTGGTGTTCACGTTTCAGGACGATTTCAATGACCGGAGGATGGTTTATGAGCCGTAACCTTCCTGTCCAACCTTCCACCCTCTCCTACCCAACTGAAGAAGTATCCTTGGCACTGAGTAACGTGACTCAATCCCCCTGTAAACTCGATGCAATATATTAGGGTTAGGTTTCGCGAAGAAGAAACTATCAATGCATGTATTCTGCAGCACTTTCAGATTTGTTCCCTAGCAATAATAAAAAAACGACAAAGATGACAAGGATGGCTGTCATCGACAGAGTTCTATTTTTTTTAATTATACTGGAATTAAAACAAATAAAAATCCTAATCATGGTCTAACAATATATATAAAGATGACAATATATTTCAAGATCTTTGATTATTTTACCATACAGTGGTTGAATAGAAGAAAGTTGATGACAGCCAAAATTGACGACCTGAACAGCAAATAACACCAGATTAAGATCAGAAATCTTATAAAATGGAATTACATTTAATAAGAATAATGAAATTATTAGTGTAGAGGTGTATTTCACCATTTATTTTACCGTTCTGTATTTATAAACGCAAGCAACCAGAAAATTTGTGAACAAAAGGGAAAGATTTCCACGCGCGAAGTTTCACAGTGAAACGGCTCGTGATAAAGAAATTAGGGTACCAGGGAGTGGCGATAACGTACGAGCCTTTTTCCTCCCTTCTTTCCTTCGATTTCCAGCATTGCCGGTATTCAGGGTTTCACGTATTCTCCGAATTGATCGGGCCAAGGGGTTTCGCCCGTCCAGACGCTGGGGTTGGCAACTTTGAAGGATATTTTTTATTCATGTGACGTGTTTGAGGGCGCGGAAAAAACACATTCTCCCGATCGGAAGGCCGAAGATCGGAATCGAGGAATCGTATGTATGTCCTTCCATCCTGCGAGACCTTCAATTTTAAAATCCCCTCTGGTTCAGAGCCTATATATGTATTCGTCCGCCTTTCCATCTCGATTTCTCGAGTCTCCGTTGAGAATTTTGATGAATTAACAATCATGCTCGCTGGCAAACGGAGGGACGTATCGCGTTGCTTTAATTTTGTTGTCTCTCCTTTCTTTTACAACGAAATATCAATTTCGAGGCATTAATCGAATCGGCTTGGGAACCGAACTTCCGTGTAATCTCCCAACAAATATTTTCCTCGAAACTAATTTTTCGTCACCAAAACACATTCGGTACAAATCTACGATGTATTGGACATTTTTTCCATCTCTGTGTTAAGAAAAGAATTGAAGAATTCGCAAGGCCATTGAAATTCCGGCGTTTAAGGGAACGAGAGAGAAACGTTTGAGGAGAAAGCTCTCCTACTAATTGGCCGGCTCAAAATCGAAGGGAAGGAAAGTTCAGGAAAGTTGCGAGACACGACGGTATTCCCGCGGGATATCAACGAAATTCTTCGGATCGAGCTTCTTTCAAATATTTAGCAGCAATATCCAATTTCGCCTTGCGCACCCGCGCGTTCCATTCAGGAACGACTCGTCGACCTTGTTGTTCGTTCGATTGAACGCTGTTCGTTCACCAGATAATTACAAGTTCCTTTGGAACAAGAAAAAAAAAAGGAATTTAACAAAAGGATGTCCAAAACCAAAAGTTAAAATCACACTTAAACTTCAAAATTTTCAAAATTGAATTGACGAATGGTTCTTTTCAATTGGATGCTGGCTTGAAAATTAAAGAGCTACGAATTATCAATTTATCATCTTGTTCTTTTTGAACTTTTAATAAATCAATTAAGTACTTCCCGGAAAAACGAGATTGAAATTTCTTTACTTTGCGAGTGAAAAAGTTAAAAACGACCGAGTTTGTTAACAATTATTCTCTGAAATTTCGGAACCGAGACTTGAGGATCAAAATACTTTAAATAATCTCTTCAATCTCTTCCCTTACCTACAAATGAAAAAGTTGTATAGAGCTCGATTCTCAGAAACTATTGGCAAATTAATCGAAACTCGAAACTTTCTAATTTCCTTTGTTCCACGACTTATTAACTCCTCGTTGTTTCTCTCCGCTGCTACAGTTAGATTGATGTAAGTTCACGAAAAGGTGAGGATATCAATGACGAGACGTATTATGGCTCGTCAGTTTACGAGTGACAAGCCTACCGGCCCTAGTCCGGGGCTAAATGGAACTTCTAAATGGATAAGATGTAAGAGTTAACACAGCAGCGAGAGGAAGAATTAGGTGTCTGATGTATGAGACGCCGTCATCCGGTCCCGAGTTCTTCCGACAAGCGCAAGCCGTGGCTGTCCGTAAATGAAAGAGACATTTTCCTCGCGGAAAATCGGCTTCGAAAACACGATTAATCTTGCCACGGCCAGCCAGTAGGTAAAGCTGAATTTTTCTGTAATTACCGCACCGGTCAGTTGGAAATTCTCCGTTTCTTTCGCCGACTTCTGCTCCATCTGAACGGCAATCTAATTCCGTGGGAAGGGAAACGTTCCAGAAACAAGGGGTGGGTGTACTCGGAGACAAAAGATTAAGCTCGCGATCATAATGGAAGTTTATATACAATTTTCACTCACTTGATTGGAATTCCAATGTTCTACTCTACAATATTCTAAAATTACTAATCTGATTTCAACTTCAAATTCGTAAACCAGAAAGATTCAAACAGGTATTCGTTCAGTGCAAGGATTAACAACGACTGAAGTATAAAATTTATATCAATGAAATTAATATGTAGAGAACAAAAAAAAAAAAACTTCGTAACAGAGAATTTCCACGAAAAATTACAAAAATTTCTCATTTTTTAGCCATTTTTTCTCTTTCTCTTGTACAATCGTCGTTTCAAGGAGGAGTCGTCATATCTCTTTCCCAACGTTCGCTAACTTTGCAGATTCGATCTCGCGATGCCAACGAGCAAACGTACCCGGGTCGAGAGGTGAAGAGGGATGGATGGTAGGGTGATGCATGTCCCTTGTACCACGGGGTGACGAACGAAGAGTGGGGAGAGCCGAGAACGTGATCCCGTGACTGATCCGTGAAAGCGTGAAAGGGTTTCCACCCCTTTTTCCACCCCTTTATCCACTCTGCGAGAACACGGGGGTGTCGCGAGGCAACGATCAATCACTCCGCGCCACCGTCCACCGATGCACCCCTTTCCTAACGTCGACTAACGTACCTCCTCGTGTCTCTCCCTTCGATCTCCTCGCCACTGTACTACTATCCACATAAAGGGTTCCTCCGATATGGCCAAACGAACATCCCACCTTGTCCACAAACACAACCCCCCCCCTTTCTACACCATCCTGATCCATCCACATCGTTCGAGGTGGTTGTTTAACGTTGCCTCGATGAACTTCGCGTTCTTTTTTCTTTGTTTTCAGACGTTCGAATCGTCCAGTGCAATACGCTGGATTTCAGAGGAAGATTGATCGTCGGGAAAGCTTCCGTTTCTCTCTCGTTCTCCGCATTCGTTCATCCGTACTATCGGGGATGTAAATAACCGCGTATAATAAGTATTACATCCGACTGTATGATTTTTACTGATTTCTCAGTTTCGTTAAACATGTATGTAACTAACGTTCAACTCTCGAGAAACGAATGACTTGCCTTCGTGAGTTTATTTTAAATTATTCAAAGTAATGACATAGAAAAAGGTAGAATTTAGTATTGCCAACGTCGTTAGTTTTGCGTTCATTAATTTATGGATTATTGGCAATTATTAACTTTCAACAGGATATCATTGTACCACTAAACAAAACCACGAAAACTTAAGATTCAAATTACTCAGTTTCCTAAATTTTTCATTTATTTCGATCCTGCTACCTAAAGTTTATAATCAACAATGTAAAATATAAAACTAGAACGAAATTCTTAAATACAAAGTATAAAATTGTAAGTCTAAATTTAAATAGCAATATCAAATATAAAATAATATAATATCGTCGCTCTGTAACTCGACGATATTAGTCGAACCAAAAAAAAATGAAACGATTGAAAGAATTTCCTACTAAAAATCTCGTCACTGACTTTTGCTATGCGTAAAGGAACAGATCAATAACTATAAGTCTCTAAAAATAAGATAAGATCACATGACGTTAGGTAACTTATCGTTGCGTTTGAGAATCACATGTTACTATACCGGTTATTAGAGAATTAAAAATAAGATTCTAGAATTAAGAAAGATGTGATGGCAGAGGTGCAAATATCACGACAAGAAGTTGTCTAAAAATACGAGAAAATTCCGGCCAACACACGTGTGTGACGAACAATCGCCATTCTGGAGAACATCACGCACGTTCGTCCGTGTTTCACAGGGTAGACACTCAGTGGCTCGCGTTTTCTATCGAGGTGGTGCTAATGGCGAAGGCGGTGAAAGAGAAAGAGGAGAATCCGGTACAAGGGAGAAAAAGGGGAAAGAAAGGTGAACGATTAAGAACCGTGAGTAAACGGCCACGCACTGGAAATTGGCGTTGGGTCAAGATACATTCAATGCCGGTTTTACGGTTCGCATCCGTGTCGGGGGATACTAAAACTAATGTATTCATGAGATAATTATTTCTTGCATTCATTACGCGGCTGTAAAGTTTTTATTGGCCCGGGGCACTGGTTCGCGAAGCACGGTTCACCCTTACAAAGTAGAAGTAGCACCGTCCAGAATGGACCATCGCCTATCGTTATTCCTTCGTTCTTATTCTCCCTCCCTTCGTTTACGACACACATTTAAGGACAGTCCTTAGAACGCGAATCACACGGTCGTATCGATAACCGGCGTATGCGATATCTTCGCTGCTAAAAGCATTCTTTAGTAATATTTAACGATAGACCGTGAAAGTTTAATGCCCGTGGCGAGCAATCGACCGGTGAAGAGGAGCAGCATTATTTGCTTTCACCTGGAATTTTATAATTTATTCATTACGCTGATGATACGACGCAGTTAACTTTTTGACTGTCTAGTTCGTACTAGAGCGTCGTACGGATAATCTAAGATACTTGAAATAATTAGTTTATTCTTAGTAGATGTTCAAAGAAAATAACAATATATTATTTGGAATAAAATAGACATATAAACATATAATGAATTATTTCCAAATAATTCCTCTTGTTTCAATTCGATCCGATCATTCAAACGAAATAACGAATATTATTTGTTTTGTGAACTCTCCCTTGAACTCTGATTTTTACTTTCTATTTTTATTCATTTACTTGACAAGGTTATAGATCTTCTTTAATTCTTTTGCTACCAGTTAAGTTCTGTTCTTTTCAAACGGTTGAAAGCTTGTTATCTACAATTTTCTAGCATAAAACGAGCAGAACGAATGTTTTGTCACACGCTCGAAACATTCGCGGATCAGTATCTTCTTCACCTTTCGACGTACATATATATGTAACACTACAGAACAAGTAAAGAGAAACAGGAGAAACGGGGTAGCAAGGCGGTGTCCCAGAAGAACGAAGACGCCGGCCGAATATCAACGAGGATGCCATCGTACATGATAAAAGACGTTATTCCTTCCGGTACCGATCCCGGAAAGGGGAAGATACATCAACTCATGTGTCATATAAAAATGTGTTTATGCGTGGTGCACTAGGAATGAAAAGATGGTGGGCCAGCGAACAAAAATGTTCCAGATGTTGTCGGAATAAACGAATTACATTTTATTTCTTTCCCATCGAATCTCGGAGAATAAAAAAAAGTCAAATGATAAATAAAATAAAAAAATAAAATCGTTATTCAATTGTTATATTATATTTGGATATGATACATCATGTTTGTATTCTGTGTAATTAATGATATATCTTGTGCCCGTTAAATATGTTAAAATAAATCAGATGCTCACTGAATTTTGAGAAACTGTGCAACGCTTCTTTTATTTTATTATTTTGTAAACGTTCGAACGAAATCTAAGCAAAACTTACATTTTATATAAGAAAATTATATATGTAAAATTTTCTTTATTGGCAAACGCGGAGGGATTAGAAATAAATTTAAAAAGTATACGAAAAAATATGTAAGGAAATAACGTGAATTGGCTCAAATATTCGATAATTCTTAGAACAGATAGACAACAAAGAAAAATCGAGTGAGAAGAGAAATGAAGGGGGGGAAAGGCACGGGATGGCGCGTGGAAGAATGGAGTTGACGGAACGAGTTGTGAGACCAGGAAGCGGAAACGAACCTCATCGTTATACACCGCCATGACGTCGTTCCCGAAAGAATCGTGAATTTACTAAAGAAATCTAGAAGGAGATAGCTTGCTTCGAGATACAGCAATAAAATACGAAAGTACACGAACGATAAAAAGAAAAGTGTAGATTTATACAAAAAAGTATATCTCTAAGAAAGGGAGAGGGAAAGAAGGGCACAAAGGAAAAAGAAGAACGATCGATGCAAAGGGATGCAGAGACGTCGGGATTTGGGATTTTCGCACGTGTTTCCAGCCCCGTCCGCGCGATTCCTGTAATCCCAGGTGGCTATTCCCCCCTCGAAGAGAGCTACACTCGAGATTTCTTTTCTCTGTGTAAAAGGAAACGGAATTGAAATCGGCTTTCGGAAATTGCGTGGTCCTGCCTCTCCCCGGAGAGAGAAATGCAAACACGGCTTTGCTGAACGCGGCAAACGGGGAAAAAAAATGAGGACGATATCGTGTGGATTTATAAGGATACACGGCAAAGGAGGAATAGAGTTAATCTCTCGACTTTGAACCGAGAATGTAAATCGTCTTCTTCTTTCAAATCTTCTATAAATACAATCTCTTTATCCAAGCCGTAAAAAAAAAAACTTATGCGAACAACAATCTAGATCTTACTCGCGTCTTAAGAGACAAATTTTTGTAAATTAGTTTAATTTAGTTAAATTAATGATTTTACTATTAATGGGAGAAAATGTTATTTAAATTGAAGATAGTGATATAGCACTGGTGGATTTCGGTGATAATTAAGTTATAAAGAATATTCGTTTCGTAGAATATCAGCAGATATCCGTAACATTTATAATAGTTTATAGAAAGAACAAATTTACAAAAAATTTGGAAATCAATAAATCATAGATCATTTTAACGCTATAACGTTACCAATGATATTAATATTATATCATATGATTCTCAAGGTAACTTATGGCATGACTGTGGCGTCACGTAATTTTTACTGTTTAGCAAAATATATCATAAGTTTAAATATATACGTTTTTTATTTATTTAGATATTTATTACTTCCTACAAATTTGTACATAGTTCTGGTTGTTTTTTTACATAACAAAACTGTTTATACGTAATACAAATTAGAATTTATAAATTTTTAGTAGAATTAATAGAACTCGTTCATTGGTAAATATTACTGTTAAAGTAGCCAACTATTATAATGTTAATAAAATTATTATCTTTTACGTTAATTTTCGTTCATTTGAATTTCATTTATTTGTAGATTATACACATAAGAGCCCTCCTACGAGTACTCATAGAATTATAATAAAAATATCTAAAATTACCTACAATTAATAATAAATAATTACCACAGACCACAGACGATATACGAATAGACATTGCCACAGACGAGGTATATGAATAAACATTGCATACAATGTATTTTTTCGACCACGATTTTCTGTGTCTTATTATTTTCGTGTCACATCCTGTCGTACCGATTCAGGCAGTTTTGCACCGCAGCACTACTAGTGATGAGAATTAAAATCAAAAAATATGGACAATGTTGTCACATCTGCTTCGGATGTATTAAAGAAATATTTCTATATTTCTTGTTTAGAAATATTTATATTTCTTGCTTATAAAGTTATATTGTATGGTGTAAATTATTTCTTGCAGATAGTTTCCTAAAAAAAATTTCGAAGTCACTTCTTAAGACAAATTTAATGACTTGCATACTAAGTCATTTGTTGTTATAACTCGTTAAAAATTAATAAATAATTGTTTAAACTTCAGACTTTACACACTAGGGGCGCTGTGATCCAAAACTTATCTAAATCGGTACAATAGGATGTGACATGAAAATAATACATCCCATGAGCAAGATGCAAATTTCATTGCATGTAAATCTATGCACATGTTTGTATAATTATATACACAACTATTGTAACATGCAATATTGAAATAGAAATGAAACTAAAATGGTTACATAAACACATTAATAAAAATAATCTTTTTACTTATAAATACATAAACTTACCAATTCTCAATTTTGTTTTTATTGGAAATCTTGAGATCACTGACATTTATTTTTAAACAATAATTTATGCATAATGATTAAATTTGATCAATATATTTACAAATGTAAGTATTTATTTAGTAATATAATCATAATGACATTAAAGAAAACATTATTGCATAAAAAGTATAAAAAATAGAATAAACAAAAAGGAAAAAGAAAGATATGACTAATATCACTTATCTTACTTATTTAAATAAATATATGTCTAAAAAAAATAAATTACTCAGTATTTATTGAGGCATAGAAATACTATTATATTATACAATCATACTTATATTGAAACTTCTGAACATTTTTTATTCTTATTTAATTTCTGATTTTATATACACTAGAAATATATATGTAAGTAAATGCTACATTTAAACAGAATGCACAATTATAATTACACTAATATGTATATTATTATTATGTTTAAACATAACACATCATCACAGATAATTGTCACTTTTCTATTCCAAACTTAATGGAAGTCTGAACTAAACTGATCTCTCCTCCTGCACTTGTAATGGAGAACAGCAACCCTAGGACTCAACACATCCCAGAACAGCCCTGACCAATCATACAGAATACCCATCCCTTGGAGACGTCAGGAAGGGAGGACTGCTTCTGCGACACAGTCTGTGACGTTTTGCAGACAGAGCATGCTCCAGTGGAATATTCTAAATCTCACACCGAAAGGGGTGTGCCCTACTGATTTCACATGGAAAAAAGGGAAGGGAGTGTGTCTACCATCAACAATGTTCAAAGGGGTAGATATGTTTTAAAAAGGAAAGAAGGAAACGTTGGGGAAAGGAAAAGATGGAGCATGCTCCGTTACACAACATTTCAAATCCTATAGCTAAAGGGGTGTGTCCTCTAAATTCTAACCACACAAGAGGAGAAATTGTCAAATTCATAATATAATCTGAATTAAATTTTGCTTTTGTTTTCATATAGCTTCTAATTTTTTCATGAAAATATACTTGTATGTTTTTGTATACCTCTATGCCATTACATTGAAATTAATCATAGAAAAAGAATAAAAAAAATTAAAAATATTGGAAACTCATAGTCAATATCTTTCCAGCTGCAACACCCTTTTTTAGCAGCTACCCCTTTTTTTAGGAATAAAAGGGGTGACTGGTACCCCTTTCAAAGGGGTTAAAATATAGGGGATGATTTGAAGAAAAAAATATTTGTGCCATGGATAGCAATGTAGTACACGCACATTGCGAACAATTCTTATCAAATATTTATAAAATAAATATTTTACATTTTAAAAATTATCGAAATTATATGAATAATGTAATATAAATAATGTATTTTCGTATTTCATCGATTTATAAATATACAGACTTATTAATCCATGATTTATTTGTAAAATTATTAACAAATAGAATAGTCATTATTTTTTTTAAATATTTAGAAATGAAAATAGAAAATGAAAAAATAACCTCATTCAGAGCAAACTAACCTAAAAATTAAAAACATCATAGATAAAATAAACGTAAGAGAATCATTATTTTGAATAAATATTATAGGAATAAAACAAACTGAAAGATATAAAATATAACATACCTAAAAGAAATTATTTATTTTCTTAATACCAGCATTGCAATCTTTTCATTTTCATTATAGATTACAAATGATAAAGTTTTAAAACTTAAAAAATAGATACATACACATAATCATAGTTTATTTTAAAAACAACAAAATATTCATAACAAATCTGCTTTTTATTTTATAAAAAATACAGTAGTTTTCCTTATCAACATACTCATTTCATATATAGACGTATGTAATACAGACGAGGTATAGTCGTTGTGTATATCTGTGGTCTATGCTATGGTGTATACAATCTCATTTGATACTTATCGTTCGTGTATGAATCGTCTGCTGCATGATGAATGATATTTAAATTAAATTGACGTAATATTACTAAAAAAATGACATTGTATCATTTCGGAAATTGCTTAGCTTTAGTTTATGTTCCATATTATCTTACTTATAAATATTCTGGCTTGTAAGTAACTTTTTAACTTTTTGTAACCTATTTGTAATTATTTGGTCATTATTTCTGAAATTATTTTTAGTTAATTTATTATAGTTAATAATATTATAATTGTAATATATTTTAATTATAATTGAATTCCTGGTGCTCTATCATATAAATAACATATTTAAAAATATGTATATAAATTTTCAGGTCAGAATATGGTGCATTTTGGAAATGTATTCAAGCTGGAGGCATTTATATATTTACACAATTAGTCAAAATGTTAGCACTTGCTACTTTTTTCCCTACAGCAGATAATGTTGGAGGTGAAGGCTTTGATTTAATTGGCGTATGTATTTATATCTTTAATTGACTTGTATTTATTACTACAAATGTATCACTAATTATTTTATATAATATATAATAAATTTTATAGGAATTTTTAAAATCTTCAATTGATTTAGCTGACTTAGTAGGAATTCTATTAGTATTAAATAATATACCTGGTAAAGGGCATGCAAAAGTTCTAACTGCTGGAGTTGGATGGGCTGGAGCCGAAGTATTACTTACTAGGTTTCTTCTGTTATGGGTAGGAGCAAGAGGTGCAGAATTTGATTGGAAATACATTCAAAAAAGTCTTGAATCTAACATAAATTTAGTAAGTCATATTATACTACTATTTTTGTTAATAACTTGCAAGAAAATTTTTATTAAAAATTTCATTTTCCATAAATATTAGGTACAACATATAACTACAGCAACGCTTGTATGGTTATGGTCACGACATGATTTAAAACGAAGTTTGGTACCAATAGTAGTTGGTATGCTCATACTTACAGTTTATAGGCCACTTATTTTAGATTTTTTCTTAGTAGTTTTTCTAACTGGTCCATGGTCAGCTCTTGTTGTTAAAGCTGCTACTACTTTTATCATGGGTATTACAACATTATATATGTATGCTGGTCTTGCTCATTCCATAGGCATCTTTTGAACAATATGTATATTTATATTTATATTTTTAAAAATCAATAGTTCAATCCATTTCTTTATTTCTTTATAATGTGTATTACTATACAAAATAAATCTTATTTTATTAATAAATTATGTAATAAATTCTTTTATTAATTTTATATAACACAATAAATTGTACCAATGACGATATTATGCATAGAAACAATCCTTTATTTTCTTTTATGTTACATTCTGATATTTAAATTTTGTTTTCTTCCCACAATTTTCAAAACGCAATTTATCTTGCAAAAATCACTAAAATATTATTCTCAATTATTATTGAACTTATAAATAACAAAGGCAAGAATGTAAATTTGGATACATTCGCTTATTTTTTTAGTTAATTTTTCGAAGAAGACAAAATTGTAACTATGTTGTTACTAGAAAGAGAACTATATTAGTTTTCATTTTCATCTATTTTACATACTTTTAGTGACTCTTTATACATATTCAACGCACCTTAACTTTCATAATTATAATAAATTATACATATCACTTGTATTATCAAAGTACTAAATTATTATTAAATCAAATTTTTTAAAATTTAAATTTATCTCTTCATGATAATTACTCATTTTTAATAACATTATTCAAAGACATAGTATAAATATTAATGTACAAAACGTAAAATAGTAGTCCGTTTTAATACCTAAGATGGAGGACATTGCAATCTTCTAAACCCATCTCCTTCTGATTGACTATCACTGTGATGAGAAGAATCATCATCCGAAGAATCATCAATATTATCATCATCGTCATCATCATCATCCTGATTTTGATCATTAGAACCTCGACGTGCGTTTAAATTCTACATCAAATTAATTAAATAAATTTATATAGAATATTGTATTTTTAATCGTTAATTTACTAATCAATACATACTAATCTTACTCTTTCCGTATGACGAATATGTCTTAATAATATCCAAAACATTTGACTATCGAATGCATCAGATTCAGTATGAGTATCTTGTGCCCTATTCATTGCATTAGATGTAACACACTGAAATAAAATAAAAATAATATGATACATATTATGTTTACTACGACAATTTTCATAAATTACACATACTTTTTCTATTAAGGGTATACTTTCTACTGTTCGAAGCGAAGGCGGATCTTCGCAAGAAGGTGCCCAAACTTTCACATCACAATCAAGTCCACTTGTGGCAAGAATAGGAATATGTGGATGAGGTTCTAAACAATTTACCTATACGACAAAGTGTTATTAAGCTTTATCATTACATTTTCAATAGATTACATACCACTCCTTGTTCATCTCCAGGCATCCAATTTACGATTGCTTCAGTATGTTTATCCCAGATAAATATATTTCCACAATCTGATCCAGATATAACAAATTCACTTTTTGGGCCAAAGAAATTAACTCCCTTCACTACGAAATAGAAAATATAAATTTTCATTTTATATTTACAAAATTTATCAAACAATAATATATACCAGTAGCATTGTTTCTATGGCCTTCATATTTATGAGCAAAATCTCCAGGTTGTGGTGATATTGCATCAAATAAATATATGTCTTCGTCGTTATAAGATGCAAGAACTTCAGTTCCATCATAATTGTATAAAGCACATGTTATATGTACATGTTTCTTCTCAGTCTATAATTCACGAAAATTAAATTAAATTGCAAAGTAGTATATAATTTTGTTTTTAACTATATAAAATTTTAAAAATATACCAAATGTTTAGGACATAATTCATGCATTGGCTTAGACACATTTCGCCGATCGTATATTCTAACCCATTGAGATCGACCAGCAACACAAAATTCATTGCTCTTAAGAGGATTACAATGAACACTGTACAATTGTACATGGAAAGAGCCAGAGTCTCTTACTACAAGCAACCTATACAATCAAATTGTTTCTATATATTATGACAACATATTTTTTATAAAAACATGCTTAAAAAAACATACTTCGTTGGTTTTTCTTCCCTAATATCTATAGATAGAACTTTTGCATCTTCACCAACAGAAACAATAACATGTGGTGTATCCGGATGAAGTGCAAGTTTGTGAGTTGGCGCATTGTGCGTAGCTAATTTTCGTGATGCACCACGTCTAATATCTAATAAACGTACTTGTCCATCACGAGCACAAGTAGCCATTAAATTTTCTTCATCAAATGGCAACCATTTAGCCTAAAAAATTGCAATGATATATATTTCTATAATTATATAAAAATAAATAAAATAAAATACAAAAATATGTTTTAAGAATAAAAGTTCATTGCAAAATATATTTAATTATACATACTTGAAACATATTACTTCTATGACCACTAGCAAAAGAATGATGTTTTTTTCCTATTGCCCAATCCCATATAACTACATATAAATCATCAGAACCACTGGCCAATAAATTTCCAGTTTTATTAAAATTTAAGGTATTAACACAGCCCTGTAAAAATTATATAAAAATTGGATTCTAATTTCTTAAGTATAGAATTTAAAACATAAGATGTGTACCTCATGTTCTTTAAGTTTGTACATAAGTTCAAAGTGTTCTACGACGTGTAAGGAGCCATAATATCTACGTTGAAATGATGGATTGATGCCCATTTCACGGTGAAGAAGTTCTGGTACTACAAACCAAGTTGGCTTTGGTCTTTTTTTCTTCAAACAAGCAGGAGTATCTGGCTCTGACTCTTCTGATTCCTCTTCACTGGATGTTTGTTCAGTATCAAAATTTGAATCATTTGACAAGGGAGACTCAAATCCTGTCAATCGTCTCAAATCCTGTTCTGTGACATTTGGTAAAAGAAATTCTTCTAATTGTACAAATACCAACTCTGACATTATTTCTATTAATGTTTAATGATAAAAATAAATCTTATAAAATAAAAATAGTGAACTTAACAATATATATACCTGCATCTTCAGCATGTGAACTATCATTATCAATTTCTAGTCCTTCTTCATGATTCTTTGTTTCCCTAAGAGCTGCAGCTTCTTCATTTTCTACATTTAAATACAATGTAGTATCAAAATTTTTTAAATGTTATATATCTCTTTTCAACCATTTACCTGGTCTCATTTCAACATCTTCAGTAATTTCTTCACTACAACTATCCTTAGGCTCCTTTACTAATTGTGCATTATCTATTTTATTTTCAGATTTTGATTTATTACAAACATTTTCATTTAACTTTTGATGTTTACTTGACTCTTTATTAGAATTATTACTATCATCACAATTATCATCATTTACTTGAGCTATAAGTTAAAATCAATAAATATAAAGTAAATTATGAACTCTGATGTAAGTTGCTAAAATATTATTACAATACCTTTTGAAATACTTCTTTTACACTTATTTTGATTGCTAGAAGGAGAATTTGGTTCAATATCATTTGATGAAGTTGAAGTATTGTCCTGTGAGGTGGTTGCTTCTGGCAATGTTGCAGAATTAAAAATAGAAAATGATGTTTCTCTTAAAGAGTCTTCATTCTGATTGTTTTCGAATGTATTCTTTTTATTACCACCACATTTGTTATCAATCAAAGATTCAACAAGTTGTACTTTTACTTCATTTGCTTCGTTATTAGATGTAGATAATTCAATGTTATCTACTTCTTTACACACTTTATGATAATTATTAGAATCCATCTTTTACTATCACCAAATTAAGGTCTTCTGTATAATAAATGTTTCGCTTGTACTTTACATTTATCAGTATATATATATATATATATATTATAATTTAACTTTACCTGTAATATAAACTTACATAAATATTGTATTTAACTTAATACATTTATACACAATGTAATCATTATGATGATATAACCAACTAAAAATATATAATATAACCAACATAATAAGTAGGAACTGTAAATTAAATAATTAGAGAATAAATGAATGGAAATACAGTGAAATTGTTTTTATTTCATACTTTATTCTCCAAAATATTAATTTTAAAATATGCTAAATGTGCATGCACTCAAATAAAAATTAATTTCTGGATTAGTAATTATTTTTTATACAACTAGAATTTTAAAAGTAATTTAAAAAAAAATTAATCTTGTTAGTTGATTCAAAACTATAACCAATGTGAATTCATTAATGACTTCAACATGATTCATGCTGAAAAGTATTTTATAATTTTTTATGTTATTAAAGTTTTCAATATTTTTTAAGTTTACTGTTAATCTTCTACATAAAATTTTATGTAAAGATCATTCAAGTACATGCATATGCACATTTAGAGTTTCTTTTAAACCAATTTTCTCAAAAACTCTATGTCTAATTAATTTTAATATAAATTTTACCTAATATTCAATTGTATCACGACAATCATACCTTGTACATTGATATTTAATGATACATGAATAATGATTAACACTTAAAAACGAAAACAATTTTTAAGAAAAGATCTTAAGATTGGATATTTCAAGAATAAATAAATTATATATTCAAGTTGCTACAATTATACTATCTTAATTTTACACACAGATACAGTAATGCATGGTATGAATAAAGTATTTAAAATACCAATAGTTTAATCCACGTAAAATTATATCCTATCTAATGCATCATTAATTATTCTGTTATTAAACAAATTTTCTAAGATACATGATCTTCTTAATATAACATAGGACATAAAACATATGCAACATTTGCAAAATATTAGAGTAGGCACAATATAAGCATTAGATTTAGCTAATGCGTTTTAGAAAATACAGTTAACTATACATCGACAAGTGATAAAATTAAAATAATAATTGCACTGACCTGTCATCCATATAAACATGATATTATTTTTACACATATCTAAATGTACAAATAAAAAATTCACACATTTACGTATTACATAAATTTACTATTGGTGCCCTTTTTTTTCTTTTTTTTTTTCTTTTTTTTTTAATGAAATTAACTGATAAAATGGCTGATACTTATGAAGGTGGTTTATTGTTAGCTTATAGCAGTGCTATTGAGCTTAAGTTTTGAAGCTTGAACGGCTTCATCCACTGCGCTTAATACTGCGATACATTCGAGTGTATATTAACATAAACTTATTGTCTACTGTCTACCGTCTTCTATTTGAGAAATGAAATACAAAGAAAAAGAGAATTTATAATATCCCTATTGATCTATATCTGAAATTTTTCTATTTTACGATAGCACATAGAGCGGACAAATTCACATAAAGAGTCTTTCCTCTGAACAAATAAATTACATCTATGATCAATCTAATGATAAAAAATAATTAAATTGTATAATGAAACAATTTTTGTGATTTCAAGATCATAGATAGAGCAATTATAAAATTTGTATATTTTCTTTACATTTACGATAATATAAAATTTAAATATTACATCAAATTAGATTATATTATCTTACCGTTTGTTAGCAATAAAGAGGGATAAATTAAAAAATAATAATTTCACTCAAACTAATAATATTTGTTAATATTCTACATGTGAAATTTAAAACAATTTGCAATTGTAAACTGTACAAAACACGTGTACACTCCATTTAATTGTACACTGTACAAAACACGATTACACTCCATTTAATTTGTATAATACACACATTTGATAATAACCGCGTGGTTAAAAGAATTGAAAATTGAAAAGTTTTTAAACAAATTTTCATAAATTTAAAAACTTTTTGAAGTGTGAGTTTTAAAATGTCATGTTTCACAAATTTCCAACAGACATGTGTATTATTAAAATTGAAATTATCTTATTACAGATGATAGAAATTAAGTTTTATGTAAAATGAAAAAAATACGAACTTTATTTACCTTAAATAATCTTCTTTGTACACTTTTGAAGTTTTTAATCGTTTTCAAATGTTATTTATAATGATATATGAAGTACAGCTTTATTAAGGTTATGTTATTGAAAATATAAGTGTTTGAAAAATGGCCAAAATATTGAATTTTTTGCGAACTATAAGAAATAATTGGAAAAAATCTCTTGTGGGATGTGCAGCTGTATCATATGGATTTTCATATAGTAAGGAAGTATACGAGTAAGATATAACTTTAATCTTATAATTGGTAACTACATTTTATTATTGAGGTGATATTGAAAAATGATAATATTTTCAGTGTTAATCAATTAATGAGACAACATTGTGAAAATATATCACAATATGGCGATCTTCCACTTTCAACAAATATAAAACCACGTCATGTTACTGTTATTTTAAATCCAGCTGCTAAAAAAGGGTTTGATTAAATTCAATTTCAGAATTAGCAATCTATTTATGATTTAATTCTTAATTAACTCTTATTATTACTTGTAGGAAAGCTAAAAAATTATTTGAGAAATATTGTGAGCCACTTTTGCATTTAGCTGGAATTGCTGTAACTATAATACAGACAGAGTCACAAAATGATGCTCGTAAAATCATAATGAATCTAAATACTCCTACTGATGCTATTATAGTTGCAGGAGGTGATGGTACTTTATCTGATGTTTTAACTGGATTAGTGAGGAAATATGATCTCAATCTTAACTCAGTTAAACAATGTCCTATTGGTATTTTA
This sequence comes from Frieseomelitta varia, assembly GCF_011392965.1. NCBI lineage: Eukaryota > Metazoa > Arthropoda > Insecta > Hymenoptera > Apidae > Frieseomelitta > Frieseomelitta varia. Next base: position 207,755 of record NW_025110727.1, read on the forward strand.
CCATTGGGACAAACAAACAGAATTGCAAAATCTTTATATCATGAGTATGATGATTTGTCTGATATAAAACAAATGATAGAGGCAACAATGGCAATCATACATGAGGAATGTAAAATGATGGATATGATTGAAGTTAAACCTATTGAAGTATGTTTCTGTTATATACATAGCAAATTTGCAATTTTCTTATTAATTTTAAATCTTATATTGTTTTATAATTAAAGGATAATTGTGAAGAACCAGTAAAACCGATTTATGCCATGGGAGCAGTTGAATGGGGTGCATGGAAAGATGCAAATGCTTCTGCTAATAAATATTGGTACTGGGGATTTTTAAGAAAGTATATATATTTTTACTTTAATACTTTGGAGCCTGTATAATATTTGCATTAATTTAAATTTATATTATCTAATATTTATTGTTTAGATATGTGACTTATATATTTAATGGTCCTAAAGAAAATTTAAACAAATATTGCGATGCAATATTAAAATATACACTTCCTTGTGAAGGTTGTTCTCGTTGTAGTCAAAATTTAATTTCCAACTTAAATACAAGGTGGTGGCATGTATTTCTACCAAGAAGTACTATTACTAGAGGTATATACTATTATACAAAATACATATAATATCTCAAAGTAATTACAGAATGCTATACTTTTTAGATAGTATTGATTTTAGTAAAAGAATAAATGAAAAATGTGATATTCTTCATGAACTACCTGTATCAACTTGTGAATTGTATGTAGAAACTTCTAATATAGACAAGACAAAAGTTGAATTATCGCCATCTTTAAAAGTGAAAATTGGTAATTAGATAAATATATAATAAAATATAAATATTTGGAAAAATAATTACTCATGAAAAATTATTTTTATTGTATAGGTCCAGAGGATGTTAATTATTTTTCCTTTGTGTCTAAAGGTTGGAAAAAAGAACAAAATAATAAATCACTATGTAATCAAGTAGTGGAAGCAAAAAAAATTGAATTAATTCCACAAAAGGTAAAATTTTATTGTTTGAATTTTCAAAATTTTAATTATTTAATTTCTGTATGTTAATTTATTTATAGGTTGATAAAAACTATACATTATATATCGATAATGAAGAGTATGAACTAAAATCGGTTGAAATTAAATTGCTTTCACGAGCAGTAAAAGTATTTTGTTCTCAATTGAACAGTTAACAAAAAATATATATGATGTAAATAAAATTGAAAATATCTATTTATTTGTTCTAAACCTTCATTTCTTACGATCTTAAAACTAAATATTAAATATAAAAAATTAAAGCTTTATTTTAATTATATAATATAAAAATAATTTATTGCATATAAAAGATATACTATGACACTTGTGACTATAATCTATTGTTACATATTTTGTAATACTTGTATGTTATGTCATTCTTATCTTATATGTTATTTAAATTCTACTTATTTTTGTAAGGTATTTTTGTAAGGTACCACATCATAAACAATAGAAAGCGCGCTGATGTTTATATCACATTCATTGATTAATATTTTGAATGTAATTTTTTGTTAAAAAACATTTTTAATAAAAGTTTCATACGGAATTTAACACAGATAAAATACAATATAACAATTACGAAAAATCATGATGTTTTTAAGATTTTGCAGAAGATATTACATTAGTATCATCGTAACATATATTTGTTTCACAGTCCTTTCCAGTAACTTTAAAGAAATTTAATAAGGAAAGAGGTGAATTTCTCGGCATTTTAGATACTCTCTGCGGTTCTGTTGAACGTGACCTAGTATTTCTTTTAGCAGACATTGTACAAGAAATAGGACTAGCCGACTTTTCTGACATTGCTTTCCTTACTTTTTCATATTTTTCTCTTCGTATTCTCGTTAACCAATCAACATTTTCTTTGTACTTTTCTGGAGATAACTGAAGTAAATGTGGTGCTGTACCATCAATCACAAAATTTGGAAGATTTAATGTAGGTGAAAAATGAATTTCGTTATTTTTATTTTCTCTACTAGATGAACTTGTGCTTGGCTCATCAGATTCATAGCCTCTGTTCAATGACAAGTTGTTATTATTACACGGACTAAACAATCTTCGTGCACCGCGATTTTCTAAATGAATACGTTTTGCAACACGATCTAATGTGAGATTCTCTTGTATTGGAGATAAAACTGACTTAAATTTTCCATCAGACCAGGATCCATTCATCATTTGAAAATAACTTTTCTTCATTGAAGTACTAACATTACACTGATCTTGATTATCTTCCATTTGATTGTAAACATCCAATGAACTTGGTCCAGGTGTAGTATCTAACACAAAAAAGATAATAATATTCTGTTGACATAATATAGTTAGTTTATATAGATATTTAGTTAGTAATATAGTTAGTTTATATAGATATTTAGTTAGTAATATAGTTAGTTTATATAGATATTTTAAATTATTTTATAATTACTAGGCGTGATATCAGATCCTGGTGTATGCTCTTGAAGTGTAATCCAACGTCGCGTAGTTGGTGTAGTTTCGAGTTTTAAATTATCCAAAGGATTTCTATTAAAAATAGCTTCTGCACGACCACGTATTTGTATCTCTTCATTATCTAGTTTATGTTCATAGCCAACTCTCCATATTCGATGGCATGAATCGTCAGAGCATGTTACTATCTGCATAATTTTCAAAAATATTAATATTACATATAATAAATTTTAATATTAGAATGAAATAATAATAACATTGTTTTTAATACTTTTGTTTCTCGAACACTGCACCAAGCGATGCAAGTAACTTCTTCTGTATGTCCTGAGAGTTGCACAATTGGAGCTCCTGGTTTGTTTGTATGCCAAATATATGCAAGTTCATCACTGGAACCACTAGCAAGATAACGCCCGTCCGGACTTAAACAAGTTTTAACATAGTATGTACGATTTTGATGTCCATAAAATTCTGCAACTGATATATACAAAAAAAAATAATAGTAATATTATTAATATTTCACATCAATATACTTTTTACTATTATTCTTACTTGGTTTAGAACTGTAAGATGATATATTATACGCATATATGATATTATCCATACAACTAGCATATAATGTAATTCTAGCAGGACATATTAACAATGATGAAAATCCATTTTTTGTACTATGCCCAGTATAATTCATTGCATGTTTAGCTAAAGGATCTTTTTTGTGAACAGTATAGTTTTTACGCAAATCCCAAACTTTTATTAAACTGTATTAATAATATAATTGTCATTTTATTTATTAATATAGTAATTATATATATATACACTAATAAACTTACCCATCTCCAGCAGCACATGAAATTAAAGTGAAATCATCCTGAAATACCAACCCAGTAATACTTTGTGCTCTGGATGCATGACTGATTGTTCTACGCTGTCGTGCGTTACTTATAGTTCCAACATTATGTGCATTCGCAATACAATTATCTGGTTTAGGACGTTCATAATGATTAGCTCTAATATCCCATACCATAATAGAACCATCTCTAGCTCCAGTTGCAAAGACAGCTATAAGACATATTTAGGACACATTTTTTTAAAAATTAATATTCTGTTTTGCTAAAACATGTGAAATATTATTACAGAGATACCTTGATCCTGATAACGAAATACTGCAGTCTTAACACTTCTTGTATGAGCATGAAAACAATTAATTTGTTTTATTTCAGAACCAGATACATCCCAAAGTCTGGCAGTATGATCTCCAGATGCTGTAACTAATTTTAATTCTCCTGGCATCCAAGCAACATCAAATATTGCATTACGATGTGCCTAAAAGATTCCAATATCTTATATTAATTTGATTTTGTAAATAAAAAATTATAATTCCTGAATTTATAATTTTTCATTTTTTATGACACTTTAATATCATACCTGTGTTCCTTCCAATGGCTGATTGGATATACATTTGATGTTTGTATCTTGTAATGCAACTTTGCCATCTTCATTTGCTAAAGCAATTATTTGTTCGTATCCTTTTGTAGTACAAAACCGACATGCAAAAACTGGTGGTTCTGGATTAAAATCCAATGCATTTGTATTTGGTGTTATACCTCTATATACATCGTTTTCATAACATTTCAAACGATATAAAGCAACGTCATAATCGCGTATTGATGCTAAAAAAAATTTGTTATTTCTTCAAAATTCATATTTTATCTTTAAAATCAGATATCACATATGAAACACAAATATATATATCGACCATTACGTTTAAATACTATGTTGGATATAACCTATCAGTTTATATTCGCAATATATTTAAAAATCTTTTACTATATATAATCATGAAATGCAATTACCAAATCCTTTCTCACGTTCCACAATAGAATGCACTAAATTCATTCTGAAACTGCATGAAATCAATATTTATTACACACAAAAGTGTAAATCGTTCATACGTATAATCGTAAGCGGGAAAATCTGTCACTTTTCCCGCACTTCTACATTAAGCTAGTTTTTATGTAAGTATAAAAGCAGTTAAAAATATTATGAGAATAAGATCTGAGGTATAAGTTCAAAGTACTTTACACGTCGTGTCCAGCAATTTATACTAGATGAGTGAAGTAACTAATAAAAAAGAATAGTGACATATAAAGAAATACTGATATATAAAAGAAATTTTTTTTACTTTTCTAAATTGTGAAATCCAAACTGATTTTCTAAACATGCACTCTCTCGCAAAAAATAGTTTTTTAATGAAAAAAAGCTTTCTTAAGTATGGTATGTTGAATCATTTTGCAATATAAATGTAAAAAACAATAAAAACAAATACGATTCATAAGCGATTCTTAATTAGACAAAATACAAAGTTTGAAATGAAAATTACTTGATAATTTTTTATATTAATTGATTTATTATGATATATAATGACTTTTTGCTAACAAATATTCAATCAATAAATTTATTTAAAATTCTTAGTATTAAATTTTTTTTATACTAATGCTGTTACACAGATACTTATTATCATACATACATTTATTTATTAATTAATATATACAATATAATATGAATATAATTGGTTTTTTAAATATAAAATATTACTCTAGGTTCTTGTATTTGTTTTAGGTTCTGCAATAAATAATTTAAGGTCAAACAAATTTTATGCAACTAAAAGCAATCATGCTGCTAAAAATATTGTATATATTGACGGTGTAAGAACACCATTTTTGCAATCTGGAACAAGTTATAAAAACTTGATGGCATATGATTTAGCCAGACAGTCATTAGTGTAAGTTAATCTAAGCGCTTAATTTTATTTTTGGTACTAATTCAGTTTTAATCATGTATCATGTTCTATTATAAGGGCCTTGCAAAATAAAATTAAATTTCCTAAAGAAATTATTGAATACATTATTTATGGAACGGTAATGCAAGAAGTGAGAACTTCAAATATCGCTAGGGAAGCAGCTTTAGCAGCAGGATATAGTGATCGTACTCCTGCACATACTGTAACTATGGCATGCATCAGTAGTAATCAAGCTCTTACAACTGGTATGGGTTTAATTGCATGTGGTGTGTATGAGGCAATCATTGCAGGTGGAGTAGAATTCATGTCGGATATACCAATTAGACATAATAGACGCATGAGATCACTGATGTTACAAGCTAATAAGGCAAAAACAGTTGGACAAAAGTTACAGCTCCTTGCTAGCATTCGACCATCACATTTTGTACCAGATGTATGTTATCTTTCATAGTAAAATTATATTTTAATTGTATCTACTTATATATTACATTTAGTTGTATTTATATAATTATAGTTACCTGCAGTAGCAGAATTTTCTAGTAATGAAACAATGGGACATAGCGGTGACAGATTAGCAGCTGCATTTGGAATTTCAAGAGAAGAACAAGATGAATATGCTTTACGTTCACATACTTTAGCTGCTAAAGCACAACAACAGGGATATCTTACAGATATAGTACCTTATAAAGGTAGTATCAGATAGAATGAAATGAATAAATTTTACCTTTTAGATGTGTTCCTATGTATCTTTTCTAGTTCCAAATGAAAGTAGAGTAGTAGACAAAGACAACGGAATTCGTGTTTCAACATCTGAACAGTTAGCAAAATTAAAACCAGCATTTGTCAAACCATATGGAGGAGTTACCGCTGCTAATTCATCTTTTTTAACTGATGGAGCATCAGCGGCTTTGATAATGACAGAAGAAAAAGCTCTTCAACTTGGTCTTACTCCAAAAGCATATTTAAGAAATTTTATTTATGTTTCCCAAGATCCTGTTGATCAGTTACTTTTAGGTCCAACCTACGCTATACCACAGGTAACACTTTGATAATCACATTAAGTATATATATTTAGAATTTTAATACAAAATTTTTGAATAAATTAATAGGTATTGCAAAAAGCAAAATTAAATATTAAGGATATTGGAGTATGGGAAATACATGAAGCTTTTGCTGGACAAATTTTAGCTAATTTAAAAGCATTAGATTCTGATTGGTTTGCACAAAATTATTTAGGAAGATCTTCAAAAGTAGGAATACCAGATCTTAATAAATGGAATGCATGGGGTGGATCGTTGTCAATTGGTCATCCATTTGCAGCAACTGGTGTTCGATTAGCTACACATACTGCGAATCGACTAATTAAAGAAGATCAACAATTTGGATTAATTGCAGCTTGTGCAGCTGGAGGACAGGTAATATAAAATATAAAAAATATAACTATTATTATTAATATCCTATATTTATATTAAATAAATTTATTTTAATAATCAAATAAATTACAGGGTGTTGGTATGATCATGGAAAGATATCCTGGTGCTAAAATTTAAGATTGAAGCAAGAAAAAAAGAAATATAAATATTTTTAAAAAAATGCAAATATTAGTTTAAGATGAAAACAAATTCTGTATAATATAATTAGAAGATATTATAAAAAAATATATATATATTTTAAGAATGATATATAAAAAATAATTTTGTATATGATTTTTATGAAAAAAAAAATTTTGTATTTGACATTTTATGTATACAATTTTTTTAATATACCTAGTTTAATGCAACATGAAAAAGAGAAGGAAGCGATTGTTCTGTTAAATATTCTCTGACTGCATAATCTAAAATAGTTCTTATATCTTGACATCCACATAATACACGAGCTTTTAAAGACTCAAATTGAGATAAGTGTAATCTTTGGCCTGCTCCTTGTGCTACTACTATCAAACCATCTTTTGATGTACTATCATTATTTGGTAATGAGACAACAGACAAAGTAACACCAGGAGTACATTCTTCAACATAATTTGCATCTAGTACTCCTTTCCCTAATGTATTATCTTCATCTTCTAAAGATGGATTATTAATTAATGTTACAGTGCAACCTATAGCATAATTCTGCAAGAATAAAGTAGTAATAAATTTAATTACAAAAGTCTTTTTCAATGAAAATCGTAAAATATATGTTTTGTCTTATATTACCTTGATAGGAATTCCAGCATCAATTAAAGCAAGTGTAGCTGCATTTACAGATGCACAATATTCACTTCCATCAACTTGTAATGCTTCTACATAAATATCTATTTGTGAACGTGGATATATTTCTAAATGTATTATGGCTTCCATTGCATGTTTTAATTGAAGAGATCTTTCTTGCGATTTTCTATCACCTCTTGGTTTGCGTTTACGTTCTCCAGAAGATAAACTAAACACTGCCATGCTATATTGACAATTTACTATACCTTTAGTAATATTACTTGTGCTTCTTCCTGTAGAACCTCTTGGCTAAATAAATATAACAATCGTATATGATTCAATGTATTAATATGAAAATTATAATATAACTTGTTAACCTGGTGAGGTCCATACACGGTAACCAAAATTTTAGTGTTACCCTGTTCAATATAAGCACTTCCATCAGCTTGGCCAAAAACTCCCATTTTTACACGAATTTGCCTTAATTCTAATGCCCGTCTACCATCTGGGCGTAATCCATTTTGATCTTCAATATTTTCAGCTTCAATCATCTTTTTCAGTAATTTTGAAATCGATGTAAATTAACCTATACCTATAAAAGACCGCTCACTTGAATCAATCGATTTCGAAAAGGTCCCTCGAGTAACGTGACGGAGCCACAATCGGAATTCTCAGTGACTCTCATGCTCTGAGAAAAGTCCCTGGACCGTGGACAAAAAGTGTCGTAGCATCAGCGTATTGGTCAAAGAAAAGTAACACGTGCCAATCGATTTCGACTGAAGATGCATATTGCATTTGACACCTTTTTTTTGACAAATTAATTTATTTTAAATATTTAAATCCAATTTAATTATTACATTTATTTCTATTTAAAATATTGATATTTTTATATATTATATATTTTACAACATTATTTTATATTCTAATAACGTTTTAATTTTTATAAATTATTAACCCTTATTATTTCAATTGGAGTGAAATTAAATTATTAACTCTTATTATTCCAGCTTGTTATTTCAATGCTCATTTACATTTGGCAGTATTACTGTCAATGAGAGTACTGAAGATTAAATCAAACGTGATGAAAGTAAAATGTATATAAAATATCTTTAACAAATAATAACTATATAAATATATGTATATTGTTTTATTTCATCTTTATTTATTAAAAAGAGTTATATTTAATTTCTTGATCTATTCTAGAAGACCTAATTTATCTAATAAGTCATGTTTATTTTGAAAGTAATCTTTGTACCACATTATATGATCATATTTTTCTTCAATTGTCAGATATGGGTTTTTTGAAAGTCCAATACACACTAATTCCATAAAATGCCGTATTGGACCTTTAGGACACCATGGCGTCAAATGACGTTCTAAAAACACATGTTTTGAGAAATGCACATTTTTTTCCTTTTCCATTCCTATAAAAAAGTATATTTATAAGTTATAATGATAACGTATAAAATAATAATAATTCTAAAGTATAAGCATTCTAAACTTTTTGAATACCTTGTTCATTATCTATAGGAAATTTCCATAATTTTCCTTCTTTAGTCCATTGAATCATTTGTTGAATTCCATTTGTAGGGAATTTAGATAATGAAAATTCGAGTTCCTCCCTTTCCCAGGATTCCCACATCTTAAATTTAGGGACATCGGGATTTTCCGAAAAATCATCGAAGAGTCTAAAATAAAAAATTATAAATAAATTATTTTAATTATAAATTTTTCGTTTTGTAAAATAAAATATACAACCTCTCATTCATTTGTATTCCATCACTAATATCCTTTATTCCTTTTTGCTGACTCTTTAACTCATGAATTACAGATGGTTTTCTTTCAAGTTTACCACTGATATCCTTTATTCCTTTTTGCTGATTCTTTAACTCATGAATTACAGATGGTTCTCTTTCAAGTTTACCACTGATATCCTTTATTCCTTTTTGCTGATTCTTTAACTCATGAATTATAGATGGTTCTCTTTCAAATTTATCATTGATATCCTTTATTTCTTTTCGCCGACTCTTTAACTCATGAATTACAGATGGTTCTCTTTCAAATTTACCACTGATATCCTTTATTCCTTTTTGCTGATTCTTTAACTCATGAATTACAGATGGTTCTCTCTCAAATTTACCACTGATATTCTTTATTTCTTTTTGCTGATTCTTTAACTCATGAATTATAGATGGTTCTCTTTCAAATTTATCAGTGATATCCTTTATTTCTTTTCGCTTACTCTTTAACTCATGAATTACAGATGGTTCTCTTTCAAACTTACTACTGATATCCCTTATTCCTTTTTGCTGACTCTTTAATTTATGAACTATAGATGGTTCTCTTTCAGACTTATCATTGATATCCCTTGTTCCTTTTTGTTGACTCTTTAATTCATGAATTATAGATGGTTCTTTTCCTGTTTTATATATTTTTTCAAGCTCTTCTCTATTAAACTTCATCTCTTTAAACTGTGATACATTATGATGAAGTTTTGTTTTAAAATTGTTAATAGTTTCAATGTTATTTTGATGCCACAAAGATTCATCTTCCTTTCTAACTTCATGTTTATCTATATTACTATAAACAGCATAATTGATATTTTATTTTTATTTGTTATATATACAAAATAAAAGTATAATTTAATTTAAAAAAATTATACTTAAACCTCTCATTTAATGTTTTGTCTACAGTCTGAATTTTATCAATAGTATTTAATAAAACTGAAAGAATTTTTTCTTTATCTTGGACAGATGTTGTAGTTAAAGCTTTAGCTGCTTGGGTTAATGCATTTTCTGTGATAGAGAATTTCTTATTTTACTATGTATCTATTTCAAAATAAACTGTCTCTTACCTATTTGACTGTTTCAAAATCTCTTACCTATTTGTCTTTTTTTTCGTACTGTCTTTGCACTTTGTAAATAATCTATACTAAATTTTTTCTGAAAAAAATAATATGGAATAAAAATTACAAACACACACATATATATTATAAAAAAAAAGTGTTTAGTATTAAAGGAAATAAAAATATTTACATTACTAATATTAGAAGTTGTAGAATCGGAATCAGAATCAGAATCAGAAGAGTCAGATGAAAATGATGAATTAGTTCTTAATGTATTAAATGTAATATTTAACCATTGAAGTGGCAATGTAATTTGAGTTTTGATACTCCTAAAAATAAATTATTTAATATTATTATTTTGACGTATTATGCAATTTATACAGAATTGATAGGTTAACAAAGTTACTAAAATTACACAAATAAATACTTACTTCGAAAAAACAAATGTAGCTAACATTTTATTATGTATTATTGTGTATTTATACATTATTTTATTTTATTACTAGTCTATGAATTAGTCTATAAATTAATCAGATTTTAAATTACCACGTTATACACATTGAGCCTATATAAATTCATTGCTCATCTTACGAATCATATATTTAACGTTAAGCTAAATATATATGTTTCCTAATTTTTGATTAAAAAAATCGTTTCTAAAATTTTTTTAAAATATTAATATTGTTGATTTAATATGCACGCATATAGTATAAATACATGATTATGCGCTCATACTAACAGAAATGTTGATACATTTTAAGTTCAATTTTCAATTTTTCGCAATTCAAAAATTGTGTTCAAAGTTAACACAGTTACATGTAAATAAATATATATTTCTAAAAATATTTCTTTTTAAAATAAAAAGACAATCTTTTATTTATTATTTAATTATTATTTAAATTAATTTTGATCTACAAAATAGAAAATATTTTTGTAAAAAAAAATATTTTTAACATCTTGAAATTATGTTCTATATATTTTAATACAAAATGTATATGTTTATGTTTTGATTTTTACAACAAAAAAAATGGTTTATTTTACAGATTTGTAATTTATGAAGTTAGTTTATTGCATACATATAACAATGTAATATATTTTTTATTTCTTTAAAATTGTGAGACAAAATACGATATTAAAGATTCGTGAAATTCTGTACCTTTTAATGGGATCCAATAACTCGAAACTGCAAATTTAAGATACAATTATAATTTATAAATTTACATTTACAAGGCTCTTATAGTATAATTTTAATATTAAAATAAACTTACAAAATAATGCTATATCAAATTTAAATGGGTTGTAATAAAACCCAACACCGCCAATCTTGTAATAAAACTTAAAACATAAAATAAATTGAAATTTCAAAATAATGGAAAGATTTAAAATTTATGCATTATTATACAGCAAACGAATTATAATCTGACAAGAAGTGTACAAATCATTATTCTTCTTGACAGTCACAAAATTAAAAAAAAGTGATTGATTGGCAAAGCAAATTAATAATATACGTGCCATTAAAAAATTTAAGTTTCGCATGCGTAATTACAAGGCGCGTTTTTTATCGTATTAGTTTCTAAATAATTAATTAACTTATGCTTAATATCTAACTTGTTACTGTGATTGGGAAAATAAGTCAATTTAATGAAAGGTACAGCAATAAATTACGTAAGTGAATAAATATATATCAAAATATATGGTCAATATGAAACAGGTCCATTCATACTGTAGTAGATAGAATTTCCTTCGTTGGACACATATAACTTTGGCTCTTTTTGCATGCCAGGGTAATAAAAAATATCAAATGTGTAAATATGATATCAATCAAGACGAAGATAAGTGGAGCATTATGTTTGGATCTTCTAACGCTGATAATGGTAATTCACTTTTTTCTTCTTCAATACGGGCATCTGAGACTTTTAGGAACTTAATCACCTTCTCAGTAGCAGCAATTCCACAGCTGCTTACTTCATTCTAAAATAAATTATTCATATACTCAAATTTTTTGATAATTTTTTGTAAATATGTATAAAGAAATAATATTAAAAATAATTACCGACGCCGTTAAATTCATAAAATTGAAGAATTTCTGAAGTACAGACACCATAGTAGTAAAATTATTATCTGGAAGTCTACTACGTACCAACAATTCATAATCCTAGAAATGTATGTATTACATTATCTTTTTTTGTAGTATTACTATTGTCATTTTAAAAATTAAAATTATTACCTTATTATCCATTATTAAGTAACCAAGTAGAAGCACTACGTATGCTCCTATTAAAGTATGTTCCATATGACGTCCTGCTTTTTGTAATACTAAAAAGAAATTTCTAAAATTATATTTTATAAAATTTATAATACTTTAAAAAAGAACTATACAAACATTTTGTGACAGTTTCTTCAATGAATTCTTCTTGAGATTTTGTTGTTGTTGATACAGTCTCTGTTTGCTCAGAATCTTTTTTACCATCTAAAATAGCATCAGTTTTTTGTTCTTCTGCACGAGCCAATTCTTCTTGTTTATAAAATAGATCGATTAAACACTCTACTCCACTTTCTTCTGCTATTTTGTAGAAAAAAAAATATATTAATTATATTAAAAGAATATATTAGAGTTACATTGTTGTGGAAAGAATATAATATGCAAAATACCCACTGTCAAAAATATTTTCTGTTGATGGCGGAGCTTTAGATTCAATAAGCAGTTGTTTATTATCATCACATTGTTCTACTAAATTTATCAATAAAATCAAAGCTAACATCATCATATCAAAACGTTTTTCTTCAGGAAGTGATTCGGGAACGCGCAATAAAAGATACAAACTACAATCTAGAACACCTGGTTGCGAGCCTAGTGATTTACTTCCGAAAGCTAAAATAATTATAAATCATTGCATTATACACTTGTAAAAATTAAAATTTTTTAAGAATACAGTATAATAAAATCCTACATTGTCTATTAAATCGATGTGTAAGATTAATAAGAACTTTAATAATAGCAAATAAGCATTCTCTAATAACAGCACCAGTGGAAGTTTTATCGCTTGGATCTATAGTAGGATATATAGGAATTTCTTGTCCACAGAGATAATATAAATTTGCTAAAGTGCTGACTAAAACTCCATTCTCATATTTTAATAAATATACTTGATTTTCTTCATTCATATGAGTAACCTAAAACAATTTCAGTAAAAAAAATATGTATATTATTATAAACTTTAAAAGTACTACTTAAAGTATTATATCATTATATAAAAACACATATCTCACATTTTCTAATACACGTAAACATCTATCAACTTTACGTAATTTGTCTAATAATGGATCTGTCCAGCCAGATTTCGTAATATTTTGGGTATTAATATGGCGATGACAATCTCTGATTGTTTTTACAATATGTTCTAAACCTCCCAATTCTCTAAGTTCTTCTTTAAACCATTCACCTGCACGTTTTGACGTAAGGCTAAGAAGTGTCTCCATAGCAAGTTGACCAACCTAGAAATAATTTGTTACGTACTTTTTTACTTACTTTCTATTTATTTCTATTTATTTCCCGATAATTATGAATAAAAATAATACTTACAGTTATATTATCAAGATTTAAATGTTTTGCATGTCCTTGAGCTTGAATATCAGCACATAACTGACGTACTTTTTCTTTATTTTTTAGAAGTTCTGCCCGACTAAGGCCACAATCATCAAGTGCATCTTTGTGACTGGCATCAGATTCTAACAAACTTAACATTAATTCTAAACAATCGCGATCTAAATCCATAGCTAAACGATCTTGACTTAATACAAACATTACTGTTGCTGTACATAGAGCAAGACTCTACAAAATACATAGAGTCATTTAAATAATTATTAAAACTGATGAAATTTATATACATTACATAGTGTAAAAATAAAATTTTATACCTGATCCTTCGTTGCATCATGAAGAGCTTTGAAGAATTTAGCAACAGTACCATGAGCACGTACATGCATACGAAATGCAGGTGCCATACATTTACTTGCCAATCTTATAGCTGAAAGGCAACGAGTAGCATTTGGATTGTTTTCTCTTAAAGTGTCTAATATATATTCAACATCATCATTAAACTCTTGAAACTCTCCACTTTCCTGAATTTGATGAGCTTTCTTCACATTTTTTACTACAGTATAGAACTAAAAAAATAAGTATTATTTAATATCAAATTTAATAAAATCAATACATTATGATATATAAAGTTTACAATATACATACTCCTTTTATTTTCCTACCACAGCGAACGCTAGTTATGGCATCAGATTCATCTTCAAAACCTATATCAGCTTCAGGATATGTTACAACTCTTGTTAACTGTGATGGATCGAATTCTTCTTCATAAACTACAGGATCTGTGCCACTATGAGATCCTGAAGCAATAGTAGGTGTACTATTTCCAACATTAGAAGTATCTGTAGTACCAGATTCTTTATCACTATCACACCACTTGTGTTTATACAATGCTCTTCTTTTATTTCCATTTGTTGCACCTGTTGAACGACTTTTAAAAATACTACCTTTTTTAGTAGCAGGTTTCTGAATAGTTGTACATGAAGTATTTAATGGTTGTGATTCTGTGACAGTACTAGTTACATGTAATGCTATATCATTTTCTGTATTACCACTTACACCTTCACTGTCATCACTCCCAGAAAACCAATCTTGATCAACTAAAGTTTTAGCTGTAGCTGTGTCATTATCAATAATACGTGCAGTTTGCTCTGTTTCTACTTCAGGATCAGGTTCTGGACCTGGATCTGGTTCAGCTTCTGGTTCTGTTTCTGTTCCTGATCCTAGCACTGGTTCTAGTCCTGGTCCTGATCCTGGTCCTGATTCTGGTTCTGGTTCTGGTTCTGGTTCTGGTACTGGTTCTAACTTTGGTTCATGTTGCAAAGCAGGTCCAGAAACTACTTCATTTGTTGGAATATCTATAGAACAATGTTGAACTTCACCTGGAACGACTTCTGTATTTTCTTGAGTCTCTGAAGTATTTATTATTATCGGTCTTGTTTGCATAGGGTCAGAATCACTTGACAATATATCAATTAATTCTTGAGTTGTAGTTGGCAGTGGTTGATCACGCCCAATTAATGGTTCAATTGCTGGCTTACAAGAATATGTAGAACCACAATCAGTCTTAACAATATCATAATGAGATATCAATGTATTGTTGGAATCAGTAACAGATTTTCTAAGGGTTAAAGAAAGACCAGAACTGTGTGAATTAGGTGTTATTGGTGCTGTAGATACAATAGAAGATGTTGTTGTTAAATCTAACTGTAGATTCTTTGTTCGACTACGGGTAGTTCTGCGCATTTCTGAATTTTCTAAAGGTATTGATACAGTAGAGATAATAGGTTCTTGAGAACGAACTGCCTTATGATCAGATTTAACAGTCATATCTACATTAAAGTTTTTACGTTCCATATCTACTTTCGTGGGGCTGATAAGAGGTGTAGAAATTCTATATGTTTCAGATTCTGACTGTTGAGTGTTCTGCATATTTCCATAGACTAGTCGTGCTGTACCTTTACATATTCTCAATACAATGGGGGGTTTCCCTTCTTCTCTAACAGGAGGATCACTATTGGTTCCTTCTAAAGCATCTGCTACTTTTTTAGTTGGAGCATTTGGTACTTTTGTTAAAGATTGTTTTGGTTGTGGTGGTGGTGGTGGTAGTGATGGTTGTGAAGAGATTTTTTGAGCTCGGGCTCTACCATAATGTGAATCAGGTACTTGTCTGTATATTGCCACATCCTGGCGAGATTCTTCTATTGAAGGTGGAACATTTCTACTTTTAAAAAATTTTTTAGGTTTAACAACTGGTGGTGCAATATCTGATTTATTGTCAGGATCAGTTTCAAAGGAAAATGGATCTTTTCCAGAATTTACACGAGCATTCTGATTCCCATAATCAAGTTTTATTCTTTTTGCACCAAAAGTATTATGAATATCATCTCTTCTTCCTACAAATAAACTGACATTGATATAATTTCCTAAAAAATTTGTTTTTATTTGTAAAATTACTATCCATATAGAAATTGCAATTAATAAACAATCTACTAGTAAATTTATCTTTTAAATAAAATCATATTTATAAAAACAAAATATGTGAAGCATATAAAATAAAGCGATATCCTATAAGTAAACAATTTTTCTAATATTATTTTTGTTAGAAACTAAGTAATTTTAACATTTATTAATTGCTTATAAATACATATGCAAAACAAAATAGACAATTTGTTTTTATATGATAAATAAAATACATACCATTGATATTTGTACTTCTTATAGATGTAAAAGATGTTATACCCCATTTTCCAACAGTGCCTGCTGATTTAGCAGCAGAAGGTCGATTGCTATTTTCCCTAAAAAGCTTATCAAATTGAATACTCCCAGGTGTCATACTACTGACCTTGCGGCTGTAAGATTTTGTGTAACTACGGGACGTCATACTGTATCCTTCAGTATTTTAAAAGTATTCCACATCTCAAAAGACACAAATAATATTTCTCTTCATTTTTTAAATTGAAGCATGTAGGAAATAAGCATTGATTGTTTGCACACTTACGGAGAAGTGTTACAAGGAAAAGAATCTCAGTTCATTGGAATTATTATTCGCGTCGATAATTAAAAACTTGAAAGAAAAAATCAAGAAGCAGTATCTTCCGAACATATGAAAGAAACAAACGCCATGTTTCATTTGCTATTTACCCCGATGCACAAATATATGAAACTGTAACTTCAAATTCAATTTATGCCCCGATACATTGTCCTTATGTTAATTATTCTCAATCCTATATTTCTGCACTTAGCTTTAATTATTATAATTTTTATATGTCTACATAAGTCCAACTAGAAATATTAATCATAACATGATCTTGAGCCATCTGTCGATGTTTTTCGTTTCAAGATTTAGATACATACCATACACAAAAAAAAATGAGTAATACAATACACAAGATTGTAATACTTGTCGTCCTATCCAGTAGGTAGAGCTAAAGAGCTGTCTTTTACCTTTTATCTACCTTACCGGTAGAAAATTGTCCAATCAAAATTTATTCTATATAATAAATGAAGTTGTTTTTTTATGTAAATTTCAAGCGTAAGAATCTCTAAAGTTTTAAGGATTATTAGAAAAAATTAGATTATATATTATAGATAGATGAACACATTCGCACACATATACACATAACACATATATATAGATGCGTATCTATAATATATTACATGATTTTGTTACTTTTTCATTTTTCACATTTATTTTATTTTGAAATATTTTACTCTCTTTTTAAAAATTTTTTATTTATGATATAAAGCTGTTATTTCATTAAAAAATGATTTTTATAAAATAAATACAAGTACATAATATACAAATTATGGCATTTAATTATGAAACATTATTTATTTTATAGTCACAAAACAAAATTTGTTTAATTGTAGTATATTTTTCAATAGGTCAGATATTACATAGGGACATTTTTTTAAAGACGAAAATACCATTACAATTCAATTATACAACAGCCAATAAAAACCATATTGAAGAAACTTACTACATAGTAGTGATAACTTGTTAAATAATCGCAACTGTCAAGTTTTACACATATCTATACATATTTGATAATGTTTGTTACTTTAAAAATCACATATAATTCTACATTACTTCTATATTGGTTTTATACGTGCCAGATGAAATTAAACACTTTTTCTACTCAAGATTAAAAGAATATATACAAAATTTTAGTTTCTCTTTTTTAATTTTTAGAAGACATTAAACCATAAAATAATCTATGAATTTAGGCGTGTTTAACAGAGTTAATCTTAAGGTAATAATGTTATATTTTTTTGTGTTATTACAATATTTTAATTGTTATATTCATTTAGGATACCCAAGGAGGAATGTATTCCGAATGGGCTTCTCTAAGTGTTTTAATTCAACAAGGCTCAGAAGAGAGTCAAAGTGTCCTAGAAAAATTTTCTCCTGGAGCAGGAAAAGAAGTTGCTTTATCTATTGTACGTCAACTGGCTGCAAATCTTGGCATTACCCAAGCAGCTGAGCCTAGTCCATTGTGTACAGATAAAGAAGTACAGTGGTGTATGGAAGTAATATGTTTTGGATTATCATTACCTTTGGCTGAACATGATACTGTCAGAGATTGTGTTAATGTATATTGCGAATGGTTATCCGCATTATATTCTACACCAAAGATATGTGTACCTAAACCAATTATAGATGATCCTAATTTCTATGCTAGAAAAATAATCAGTCATTTCCATAATTTATTTGTTCCACGAAAAGGAGAAGGTAAAATAAATCACTTATGTCTTTTCTATCTTTTTTCAATTTTTCATATAAAGTTTTTATAACGCATGAATAATTAACTTTAAGAGAATATTTAATATTGATTAAATGTTTATTATTCATCTAATAATTTATTATTATCCTTTATTTCATAGTCTGGCCATTTTTATATCAGGATCTAGGTAATTTTGTAATTAAAATAACTATATTACACAAAGAATATTGCATAAAGGAATAATATTTTAATGACAATTATAAATACTTAATGTTTGTGAAATATTAAATATTATTTACAGGAACAGATACAATTAACCGGCAAGCTGTTTTATGTCATAGAGTGCTTAGAACATTGCAACAAATTGCAAGAGGACCTGCTACTTTAGATAGAGAAACTTGGGAAAGCTTATTATTGTTTCTTATTGGTATTAATGATGCACTTTTAGCTCCTCCAGCAACAAGAGAAGATGCTGGAGAACAGTTATGTGAAAGAGTTTTAGGTGTATTGTTAGAGGTATTATGATTTTCTAAAAAAAAATATTGAATAAGTTGTCCACAACAATTAATAATTGTTATATATAAAAATACTTTTAGGTATGGTTAGTGGCATGTGAACGTAATTTTCCATCACCACCATTGTGGCGTACATTGAGAGAATCATGTCTTCGTTGGCGACATAGATTAGCATTGGTAGAACAATGGAATCGTGTTTGCCTTGCTCTTACAGCAAGACTCTTACAAATTATGTATGGTCCAATGTTTCCAGAGTTAAAAATAAGTTAGTTATTTTCGTACATGCATAACTATATTGTTTTTCATATAAATAATTTATATCGTTATTATATATATAAATAACATGTTCAGGCGAAGAAGATTCTCAACTAGTACCACCTACAATGTCAGATGAAGCAGTAGCTCAAGCATGGTATAGATTGTTACGAACTATAGGTGATCCTGTTGATCTATGCAGACCTGCTGTTATTTCACAGACACAGGCATTCTTACAGTATGCTATCGCTAGTCCAAATGTAATAGACCCATGTCAACATCCATGTTTACAGAGTTTACCACAAATATTTTTAAAAGCCATTAAAGGTATAGCTGGACAAGTTGATGCTTTCCTTGGTAAGTTGAATTGTATAGAATTGAATTATATAGAATTTTGTAATATTCAACTATGACTGATATCACATTCTTTTGGGGATCATATACATGCAAGTTATAAGTTGTACATTCTACAAAGATTAAGATGATCTATCTTAATACTTCTCCTATTTACTTTGAAATACCTATAATAGGATATGGAGTTTCCAACTTGCTTTGTTGGTGATGGTTGCACGCAGTCACAAATGTTTTAGGAGTTTCACAGGCATGTTGCTGGGAAGAATGTTGTGTATCTGCCATCACATGTGGATCTGTTAGCACTGGAAGTGGAGGTGTAGGATGGGATAAATCAAGTAGTAAGGATATGACACAACCTTCTCCTACGCCTCCAACACAACGCAGACTTGCCAAAAGTTTCAGTGTAACACCTTCTGCAGTAACTAAGGGTACTGAGCACTTATCTTTCGGTCTTTCATGATTGTTTTCTAAAATTGTATATATTTTTGTTAAATACTTTTGTAAACTCTTTCTTTTAGAGAAACATTATATTCTAATATCAAAGATGTTAGAAAGATGCATTAAACTATCATTTATAACTTTCTATTATAGGAATTCCGAAAGCTTCCTTGATTGGTTTAACAACAAGTCGTGTGTCGTGTACACCATCTACATTAATATCTAATTCAGGACCATCGTCAGCCTCAAGTACAACATGTAAGATTTTAATATAATATAATAAACAATGTAATTTCACGTATATATTACAAGAGTCTTACATTTATAGCTATGGCTTCATTAGTCCAGGATATTAGACCTCCTTTAGCTCCAGGACGACCAAAATGCAACAGTATATTACATCTTTTTGGTGAATGGTTATTTGAAGCTGCATTCATAGGCACTGATGGATGGTCACAAAATTTACCACGTAAGTATCACTTGATATAATGTCAAATTTAATTAAGTAATATAGACATCAATATTTAATTTTAATAAATAGAACCATCAGGTGCATCGAAACGTCCATCTTCTGTTCTCGTTGAAGGCCCTAGTTCTTTGCAAGAAGCAGTTAATGATGTTCCACCAGCTCTTTGTATAGATCGTTATGAATCTGGGAGAGCAGAAGCATTGGGAGCACTATGTCGAATATTTTGTGCAAAAAAAACTGGAGAAGAAATTTTACCTGTTTATCTAGCGAGATTTTATCAAGCAATGAATCATGGTCTTAGAGTTGATGAAGTAATAAATTATTATAGTATCTCGTTATAGTTTTACAAGTACAATATTTATAAAAAAATATATAATACATATTTAAATGCTTATAGTCCCGAGAATGTGGTGAAACATTAGCAAGTATTCTTTTGAATTCTGCCGATTTATTTCGTCTAGATTTAAATGGGGTACAAGTATTAGTGCCTGCAGTAATATCGGCTTTAGAAACGGTACTTCCAGAAAAAGATCTAAAACTCAAATCTAATGTTGTATCAAAACCAGATTTACGAAGAGCTTCGATACATCTATTAATATCAATACTAGTATTACCTCTACACTTTCAAGTAATTAATTTGTATAAATATTTGTTTTATTAAAATAATACAATCATTAATAATTTCATACAATTTATATAATTTTTATTTTACAGAATCTTACTATCAAGGAACTTCCAACATTTATAAGTCCAATGATTACTGAGAAAAATCATATAACATTTGCACAGCTAAAATCAAGACTTATGAACTTGCTTATAAATGCACTGCAAGTTGAAACTGACTCTCAGAATACTCATATGTTGTTAGGTAAGATATATAGTTAATGCACTGTAGTTTTTATAACTTCTTTTCTTTTTATAACTTTTCTAAATTCTTTTATAGGTGCTCTTTTACTAAGTGTACAAGATTCTGCAGCAGCGGAAGAAGTTGAACAAGTTACACAACCTGACACTGTAGCACACGATTCTGCTGTAAATTTATTATCATCAGGTTTGTTATTTCGCATATTGCTTAAATGATATTAAATTATATCCATACATGCACTTTAAAAATTTTTTTTTAAATTATTCTAATATTAAAATTTGGAAGGTAATTGCAAATTACATTTTTTTCTAGTGATATAGTAACGAATAATAGCAACTTATTAACATTTATGAGTTACTTGTAAATTAAGATTGAATTTTATATATGCAGTGTAAGATCATGATGCTTAACATTACTTTTTATTGTATTTGCTTTGTGCGTGCTTTTGTAAGACGTCATTCATTTTTATTATTATATGTTATGTTTTGTTACGCATTCATCATTGTACTGTTTCATCATTGCTTAATAGTCACCAGCGATTCTGCCAGTCAAATAAGTATATCCAGTGATCAGCGCTCGCTCGGTGATACCTCTGATATTACAACTCTTCAAGAGGAATGTATTGCATTTGGTAAATACAAGTATTTTTTATATTAGTTTTGCATTTAATTATTGTGCATACAAGAAATGTGAAATATCATCTATTTTTATTTTTATGTTTTGTGTTATACATTGAAGCTTTCTTTAAATAATATTAGGCAAAAGCTTGCATTTCAAAAAATTTTTAATACAGTGGTTGTATTCGTATGCTCAATGAAAAATTGTCGATATTTTAAACTGCTATAACTTCGTGAAAAAAAATCGTGCATTTATCTTCACATTTTAAAGTGAAAACGCTCTATTTTTTATAATATTAAATAAATTTCTTTTAAAAATATTTTTACACCATTTTGGAGAGGATAAATAAAGATAATTTTTTCTCTCAAATTCAAACATCAACGTGAAAATATGAAAAATTTGTTTCATAATTCACTATAGTCTTGAAAATTGTCTTTCTTTTAATAATCCTTTCTTTTAATAATCTTTTAAAATTTATGTTTAAGATTTTTTTACAGAGTTATAAGAGTTTAAAGTATTCACAATTTTTTACTGAGTGTACGAATATTTTCTACACTCATTGTATATACACAATATTATAATTTGAAAATCAGTTCATTTCGTGTGTTTTTTATAGTTAAATATACGAATTACTGTTACAGATTCAGCTCATGCTCTTTTTGTAAGAGCAACATATTTAGTTTGTCACAGATTAATATCATCATGGAAGGCAGATTTAAATATTTCTTTAGCAGCTCTTGAAATATTATCAGGTTTAGCAAGAACACGCATTCGTGAAACAGGTAAATTATAATATTTATCAAAATGCTATTTTTTTATTTAAGAAACATCTCAATGTATATAAGTTTAAATATTCTACACGCAGCAAGGAAATTGACAGGTTTTATATTTTATAGCATAATCTATAGTTTAAAGTTTAATACAAAATACTAATTTTTAATTATTACAGATGCTTTAGAATGTAAACGAGCTGTGAAATGGCTTTGTGACTATATTGCATATCAGTGTTGGCGTCCACCACCAGCTCATTCAAAAGATCTTCATTCTTCTATTGTTGCTGCATTTAGTTGTTTAAGAACTTGGTTAACTGCTCATTCACAATTGTTACAAGTTATTATTTTATTTATATTTAAGTAAAATATATGTTAATGTGATAATGAATTTACTCAGCCATTTTTTTAGGATAAGGACTGCTTAACAACAGTTCTAGAAGTAGTTGAACTTGGTGTATCAGGAACAAAAAGCGTAGGAAAACCTGGTGAACCTATTAAAATGAAAGATGAAAAAGAATTAAAACCAGCATCTATGCGTGTTAGAGATGCTGCTGATGCGCTTCTTACTGTCATTTTAGAACAAGTATATTAAACGATTGATAAATTAAACTCTGTTATAATTGACAAATATTAAATTTATGAAAGTGTTTCAAATATATTTACTTGTTTTACAGGTTGGTTATTTTCCTAGTGCATGTGGAGCACAATCATTGTCATCTTTACTGGATGAAGTATCGCTTCTTCGACATTGCAACAGTTGGACTGGTGGTCGAGTTCCACGTCAAGCTGCAGTTGAAAGATTTCGATATTTTGTCGCTGAAAATGCTACTATATTAGCTTTATTAGAAGAACCTCTTGGAAATGATCAGGATCCACAACCCACTGTAACTGTATTAATACGTGGACCATTTGGAAGACATGCTTGGACGATGCAACTTCGACATTTACCAAGGCATAGATCTAGTATAAGGAGTGTAAATACAAATCCAGGTCGACCACTGCCATTAGCAGAAGCTGCTCCACGAACAGATTACAAACCTAAATTTTTTCCCGACAATGTAGATCGAATTCCGCATTGTAAAGTGTATGTTAAATTTTATCAACATATTTTTATATAATTTAAAATATTTAAGGACAAAATTTTATAGAAATACCCAAATTTCATTTAGGGATGAATCTATTCCAAGTCTGGAGGCAGTTATGAATGATAACGACATAGTCAGAAATGAACATCAAATTTTGTCACAATTGTTAGAACGTCAAATAAATATTGAAACAAAGTATTGTGATGGAAATGATAAAGTTTCAGAGGAAAAAACAGAAGAATGTGTACCACCTCGCATTTGTCATGAATTTCAAACTGCACGTCTGTTTTTAAGCCATTTTGGTTTTTTGAATATGGAACCTAAAGAGAACAATGAATCTAGAAACAGTGGCCTTACTGCTTTAGACCCAACTATTCTAGGATTTTGTTTAGACTTGGAAACTCTAGATAATATCAGTCCGAGAACATGTGATACTGTATACATTTTTTATGTAAAAGCTGGTCAAAAAACTTCTACAGAGATATTATCTAACGTGGTAATTTTTCCTTTTGTATTCAAATACTTTATCGTTGTACATTGCATTTATATAAATAATATATTCATATTTATAGTTACACGAATCGAATGTATCATCAAATTTCTTAGAATTTTTAAATTCACTTGGCTGGCCAGTTTCTGTATCAACACATGCTGGTTGGACTGGACATATTTCCACTTCGTGGAGAGTAACACCACAATTGAATGTACCGCAGCCAGCTCATAGTGATCATGGTGGAGCTCTTTATAACGGCGATACTCACGTACTTTATTGGGCAGATGTTAGCTCAGAAATTGCTTTTATTGTACCCACTCAGTTAAACAATATGATAAATTCAGAATCATTAGAAGAAACAAGTTATGGTAGTGACATAAGTTCTAATCAAGGTACAGTTTAATACGAATGACAATATAAAAAATATAATTTTACATTATGTGCAGCAATTATACAATATTTAATAATTGCAGTTTGGTTTGAAAGAAGTATTAGTGAAAGTACTTCTCCTCGAAATAGTGGAACAGGACAGAATGCAATGCAAAACTCACGGACAATGTCACTTGATTTAGAGAAACAACCGCCTAGTTTAACAGGATCTAATTCTTGTACCTCTTCCAGCGGAGATTTCGTTAAACCAAGAAAAACAACTAAACAAGTTTTACCTGTACAAACCGATATCAAAATTATGGTCGTTTGGCTAGAAAGTTTAGAAGATTTTGCTCAATTTCCAATTAGTACTATCATTCAAATAAAGATATTTATTTATTTCAATTGAATAATGGAAATTTTATAATTGCATTTTACGTACAGGTGATCTTCTTCCTTGTACTTATAGTGGTCTTGAACAATCAAAAGTAATCCAAGTGTCAGATGTACAAGTAATTTTTCTTCAAGCTCTCAGTAGTGGATTAATGAGGATTAGATTACAAGGTCCAGTTTCTAGAATTAATTTAGCCACTCCATTAATTGATGGAATGGTTGTATCTAGAAGGGTACTAGGAACACTTGTTAGACAAACAGCATTAAATATGGGACGTAGAAAAAGGCTTGATAATGATAGGTACGTAAAGTTATAACTATAATTTAATTATATTAATATGTTTAATATTTATAATATTTTACAGTTATCACCCACCACATGTACGTAGACGTTTGAAAATTCAAGAAATGGTACAGAAATATAAGAAGAATTTAACTGAACCAGAGCTACTAACACTTCTATTTAGTAGTACTCAAACTTATCAAATTTAATAAAATTAATGTAAATTAAATAAAATTGACATTAAATTAGACATATAATATAGAGATATATTTCTGAATAATAAATAAATATGTTAATATAGAATGATATATTTAATTTTTCCGTTTTTTAATATAAGTTTTCCGTATTTGATATAAGTAAAATATAATTTATATTTTTTATTTATATATGTAATAAAATATAATACATTTTCAAAATTAATACTTGTAAGATATATCATTTGTCCCTTTTATGTAAATTATCATTTTTCGAGTTGAAGAATATATTGAATATCCTCTTTTATTCCTGATTTTATATCAAAATAAATATATAGATATACAATATAACAACGATGCTATTCAAGTATTTAATTTGCGAATGTGCATTGCTTTACTCTTATTTTCTATATTTAGTTGTAAATTCCCACAATTAATCAAATCGCATATTTTGGCATAAAAAAGACGATATTATATAATTTGTACAATAATGTTATATAATTTGTACAATAATGTTATATTATATAATTGTTCAATAATTATAAAACAAAATACATTTATTAGTAACGTTGTCTATAATTATAAACAACAATAGCTATAAAAAACATGCAATACAATTACATAATCACGTTGATTTTCTTCTTTGTCTTACTTTTTTTATCTATATTAATTTATTTATAAATGTCTTTCAACATTAACATTAACAATAACATTTATTTATAAATATCTTTCGATAATTACAATACATTAATAATTAACATTGAAATTAAATGCAATATTGCAAATTTAAAAAAAATAAATTATTACAAAATTGTCCTCGGTATATAAAAAATATAATTGCATCGTGTTTTGAGATATTAAATTTGAACAAAAATAGATATGACTAATAAGTAGCAATAATTTACTATTATATAAATCTAATAGAAGTATATAAAAGTTATTTACACGCACTTATCAATATGCTAAATTTAGCTGCGTCACTGTGACTCTGCAGATTATAGTACCATAATCGTACATTGTACAATTTGATGTGATCTTATGAAATACATGTCATAGTAACGTTTGATGCAGTTAACTACAATTGACTACAATTTAAGTTAAAAATTTCATAGTTATATATGATCAATTATCTTAATGTACATTATTACATATTGATACAAATCATTTTCGAAAACGTATAGCTTATGTAAATTCAGAAAAGCATATCATTTAGATTTTCGTACTGGTATTCAATTGTACTTTTGAGGTTTAAATGAATATGAATTGTGAAAATTAATGTAATTTACATTTAATGCAAAATACTTTCATCAAAAGAAGTGTCATCTTTCGTGGATATTCCATTACAATATATATATATATATAGTTAGAGGATTAAAAAATAGATTATTTATTAGACTAAAGAATATGGTAATGTAAATGATTACATCATGACAATTCAGACGAATGAGCGTGATATACATATTTTGCATGAAATACATATTTTCGATTCTAAAAAGGAACAAAGATACATGATAATGTACGTGATGAGAAAGAATTATTGCGAAGATAAAAAACTAAATATATGATAATAAAAGTTACAATTGTGTCATATTTTATTATAAATATATTATTTTGTTAGTAACATGTATGTCATTTACAATTACACATTTTAGAAGTTTCTATCATTTTGTCAAATTTTTCATTTTTAATTGTGCCAACAATTTTTTCCTTTTCAAAAATTGAACCGTTATTTCAGAATTATGCGCATGTAATATAAGGAATGACGTAATGCGTCTTGATTGGGTAAATAAGCCAATGTTAAAATGTGAATCGGTCTCTATTCCGGGCTCAATTTACATTTGTTTGAGAAAGTGACTAGATAGTTGTGTATCAATTAGTTTTAGGTAAATATATAAGGCAATATATAATGTAATTGTATATTTCTTCAATTGAACATCTTCTAGTTGAATACAATCATTTATTGAAATAGAGTGATATCTGTTGTTCAAGTGTACAACATCTTATCTTGCTCAAGAAACCTATAAAAGGGTATCGACAGTATAGTCCCACTATATAACTGACGAAGAACTTATGTTTTTTTATAAAAGATCATTATGAATCAATTTTGCGGTACTGAGTTTTGGGTAAGAATTCATTCAATTCCTATTTCTATTGTCGATATGTTTTTGTTTTATTTCTAGCGTAAGATTTGTTAAAGTAAAATATATAGATTATATTATTTGAACACACATTTAATATAATATTTAATATAGAAGAATAAAGATCTTAAAATATATTATTGTTTTTAGCGATAAAATATATTGTTGTTTTAGCGAAATCGCGTATTTAAATTGAAAATGGAAACGTTACAATCTATAATATGTGCTTAGTGTAAATACTGTAATAATTTGTTTATATATTTTAGAACAAAAGCTTAACGTGGGATACAGATGATCCAGAGATCACAGAATGTTTTCAGAAAACTGTGTTAGTATGGGTGCCATGTGCATTTCTATGGCTATTCTCTGGAATAGAAATTTATTATTTCTTAAATAGTAAAAGCAAAAATATCCCATACACATGGTTATTTATCTCTAAACAAATACTCATAGTAGCATTGATTGTACTTAATATTGTTGACTTAGGAAGAGCTATACATAGAAGTACTTATGAGAAAGTTTATAATGTTGATTATTGTACACCAGTTATAAAAATTATTACATTTGTAAGTATTATTTATACATTATGAAAATAGTTTACTTATAAAAGATAAATACATGCTAGTAATATCATTTTCTTAATATCTTGATAGATTAAAGCAGGTACTTTAGTAATATATAATAAAAAATATGGAATGCGAACTTCTGGACTATTATTTTTATTTTGGTTTCTTCTTGCCATATGTGGAGCTATTCAATATAGAAGTTTATTAAGGTTATATATAAATAATGTATGTAATGACAAATTTAATAAATAATTAGTAAGTTGAAATTAAACATTTATTAATTTATTAATGTTTTTCACATTTTTTGTCAGAGTGAAGTTACTTATTCATTTGTATCCTACATGATACATTATCCAATAGTGATACTTTTATTCTTATTAAACTTCTTAGTTGATGCAGAACCTAAATATTCTAAATATCCAAAGGTAATTAAATATGTATTATTTTTTTCAATATCATGTTAGTGAAATAAAATATTACAATTCAATGCTTTATATTGTATTTGCAGGTTGAAAAGCCATGTCCAGAACAAAGATCTTCCTTCCCAGCAAAAATTTTTTTTACTTGGTTCGATTCAATGGCATGGAAAGGTTTTAAAACTCCTCTGGAAACTACAGATTTATGGTCAATAAATCCAGAAGATACAGCTAAAGAAATTGTACCTACATTTGATAAATATTGGAATAAAAGTTCACAAAAAAATAACAAGTGAGTGTGATATTTATGGATATTTAATATTAGAAAATGAGAACAAAATACTAGAATTAATAAAATTAAATAAATCGTATTATATATTAGTAATAAGGTATCAATTTATTTTTGCTAACAAGAGTATTTTGGACTTACTTTAGGTAAGTTAATTAAATCATTTATATAATTGAAGATATAAATATAAGCTTAATTTTTATTTGTGTTTAGTGTACAAAATACTAAAGCATCATTCAGAAAATCATCTGGACGAGTAGATTTTAATAATGAATATAAAAAAAAAACATCATCAGTTTTACCTCCTCTTTGCAAAGCTTTTGGTGCCACATTTTTATTTGGAGCTGCACTTAAGTTTGTGCAAGATATTATAACTTTTGCTAGTCCCCAAATATTGAAGTAAGTAAATTATAATGTTTCTTATTTTAAAAATTATTTAGTCATTAGTATCATAGTTATAATGATATTTTTAATATAGGTTGCTTATCGATTTTATTGATGGACATGAATCGCTATGGAAAGGCTATTTTTATGCGGTTTTACTTTTACTTACAGCCGTATTTCAAACATTAGTTTTATCCCAATATTTTCATCGTATGTTCTTAGTTGGTTTACGAATACGGACTGCTTTAATTGCAGCAATTTATCGGAAAGCATTGAGAATATCTAACTCTGCTAGAAAAGAATCAACAGTTGGTGAAATAGTAAATTTAATGTCTGTAGATGCACAAAGATTTATGGATTTAACGGCATATATAAATATGATTTGGTCTGCACCATTGCAAATAATCTTAGCACTATATTTTTTATGGGATATTTTGGGACCAGCTGTGCTTGCTGGATTAGCTGTTCTACTTATTCTCATTCCAATAAATGTCTTAATCACTAATAGACTTAAGACATTACAAATTAGACAAATGAAACATAAAGATGAAAGAGTTAAATTAATGAATGAAGTACTTAATGGTATAAAAGTATTGAAACTATATGCATGGGAACCTTCATTTGAGGAACAAATATTGAAAATACGTACAAAAGAAATTAAAGTACTTAAAGAAACAGCGTATCTTAATTCTGGAACAAGTTTTATCTGGTCTTTTGCACCTTTTTTAGTAAGTTCTTAAAATTAAATTATGTCGTTAAAGATGAAGGTGATTTTTATTTTTGTTTATTTTGCATTTTGTTTTTTTCATTTATTTTTTTCTTTTTTTTACAAATAGGTATCACTGGTGTCCTTCGCAACTTATATACTTATAGATGAAAATAATCGTTTAACTAGCAAAATTGCTTTTGTTTCACTCAGTCTTTTTAATATCTTAAGGTTTCCCCTTTCTATATTACCTATGATGATTGGTAACATGATTCAGGTAAATAGAAATTTCTTACATTAAATTACAGTGCATACAATTACAATTTTTCTTTTTTAATATAATATGTAATATATAGGCTTATGTTTCTGTAAAACGTATTAATAAATTCATGAATACAGAAGAGTTAGATCCAAATAATGTTCAACATGATCCATCTGAATGTAAGTTTCTAATGATTTTCATATATTTATGAATATTATGTACAAATATATCATATATATTAATGTAATGTAGCACACACATTATTAATCGAGAACGGCACCTTCACATGGGATTTAGAAAATATCGAAAGACCAACATTAAGAAATATTAATCTTCATGTAGAACAGGGTCAATTGATAGCTGTTGTTGGTACTGTAGGATCTGGAAAAAGTTCTCTTCTATCAGCTCTTCTTGGAGAAATGGATAAAATAAGTGGTAGAGTTAATACAAAAGTAAGTAATTTGTTACTTAAAGAATAAAATTTTTTAATATGAAAATTTTGTGTTATTGTTTGTTTGTCTTATATATAGGGTTCTATAGCATATGTATCTCAACAAGCATGGATTCAAAACGCCTCATTACAAGATAATGTTTTATTTGGAAAGTCACTGCATAAAAGTGTATATAATCGTGTGATTGAGTCATGTGCATTAAATCCAGATTTAAAAGTATTGCCCGCGGGTGATCAAACTGAAATTGGAGAAAAAGGAATAAATTTATCTGGTGGGCAAAAACAAAGAGTATCCTTGGCAAGAGCAGTGTATAATGATTCTGATATTTATTTTTTGGATGATCCATTGAGTGCAGTAGATTCACATGTTGGAAAACATATATTTGAAAACGTAATTGGCCCTAACGGTCTGCTTAAGAAGAAAACTCGAATACTTGTTACACATGGTATTACTTATTTACCGGAAGTTGATAACATTATTGTTCTCAAAGATGGTGAAATAACAGAAGTTGGAAGTTATAAACAACTTCTAGAGAAAAGGGGAGCCTTTTCTGAATTTTTAGTGCAACATCTTCAGGAAGGTATATATTACTTTTTTCAATTGTCTTAGTTTTTTCATTCAAATTTTATATTAATTTTTCATTATATTTTTTATGAATCTAAGTTGGAAATCGTAAGTCAGTGAAAAAAGTAATTACGATTCCTTTTTCTACTTCAATTTATGTGATTGTCCAGAAAATGGTTTATATTGCATTTGGCTTGTGATATTAGAGTATCAAGGATGTTAGTATTTTTTGCAATTTGCTAATATAACTTATCAGCCAGCTTGTAGCATAAAGTAATATTCAATACAATTTCGTTTTTTAGTAATAATTTCTTTATTCATAATTTCTTCTTTATTCAAAGAAGAAAGATACGCATGTAAGATTTTTCTTTATAATGCATGTTAAATTTGAGTTAGACTTAAATTAAAATGACTGGTATAATTCTTTTTGTAATTTATTAATTTATTTCTGAACTTTTGAAGTTAACAGCCTTGAATACACTTACAATTTTGTTATTTTAATGTAAGAGTGTATCCTATTATTTTTTAATTTCTTATTCTTTAATATGTTATGTTATTTTGTATTTTTTATGACACATTTGAAATAGTACACGCTGATGGGGAATCGGAAGCAGATCTACATGAAATTAAACAACACTTGGAATCAACAATAGGATCAAATGAACTGCAACAGAAATTAACAAGAGGTAGATCAAGACTGTCGGAAAGCCAAAGTGAGTCTAGTTCGATAGCTGATAGAAGATCTCTAAATGGTTCGTTAAAAAGGTAAAATTGTAATATATTATTATATTTATATAAAAATATTCAATATTATTTATGTTATGCAGAATGTAATATTTTTTATTAATTTTTTAGACAGTATTCTACAAGTAGTCAACAATCTGGCATTTACGAAAATAGCAATAAAATGAAAGAAACGAAATTATTACCTCCAAAACTAGGAGAAAAATTAATAGAAGTGGAAAAAACTGAGACCGGAAGTGTAAGTTTAAATCTACTATTTCTCTTATTTAAAAAAAATAGTAAAAAATAGTATAAAAAAATTATTGGAAAAAATATGATTTTATGTATTATTTTTGCTATCAAGGTTAAATGGCGAGTTTACTCTCACTACTTCAAATCCATTGGTTGGTTTTTATCGATATTGACTATTATAATGAACGCTATTTTTCAAGGATTTAGTATTGGTTCAAATGCTTGGCTCAGTGTATGGTCAGACAGTAATTTGACAAATTACAATGATACAGTTAATCAAGTTGAACAAAATATGTATCTTGGAGTTTATGCTGGACTTGGTCTTGGTCAAGGTATGTTTTTGAAAATTTACAGTTCTTCGTTTATCAATATATATTAGAATTTCACAAAAAAAAATTGTATAAGGTAAGCCTATCTTTCTTAAGTATGTATCCGAAATACAGTGACTGTCTTTTTTATTATAAATTGAATATTGCTTGAAAGGCATGTTCCTTTACAGATTACACAGTTTTGGGGCACTTAATTTTAATTTTAAATCATGATAATAAAAAGATGTGTTCGTACAAATATGTGACTAACTGTTTATGTATTAACATTATAAATCATTGTTTTTTTTTAAATACTTTATTTAAAATTACGCATTAATTAAAACTAAAATACTAACGAAATCTCACTGGTGTTAAAATATTAAAATGTTAGTGCGAGTGAGGTTTGCTGTGTCAATAGAATATTTATAAATAAAATAAAGCTTTGTAGAGATATATGTTAAATGCAATTGTTTTAATTATATTATTTTCCAAATTAATTTTTATTTCGCATGTACTTGTTTATTTTATTAACTCATTAATTTACATGTATGTATAAGCTCATGCAATATTTATGTATAATATTTGAGCATGAAGTAGATAAATAACAAAGCTTTTTATTACCTACACATTAAAATATATAGATTTCTATTTTTTATATTTTTAAATTTTCATACTTATTATAACCGAATTATTATTGAAAATGCAAGTATATTTATTTTTTGTATACAAATAAGTATATATCCTTATATTTTGATCTAGTCAAGTTGAATCATTAATAATATCAACATGCTATATCATTTTCTCATACTAATAGTACAATAATTAATCACGAATATATTTTATCCATTATTTGCATAAAAAAGAAGATAAGTATTATCCAGTGTTATTTCTTGTATTATAATGTATTATAATTCCTTATCAAATTCTAATACTGCATTATTTTAGGAAAAACAAAAATATAATCATATTTTATTAACAATTATTTTATTATGTCTACTAACATTAATATAACAAGTAAATATTGGATCAATTGGTTAAAAATATCGATGTAGAAATTCAAAAATTGATATCTAAAGTTTAGAATATAATAAGAATTTGTTTAAAGAAATAACTAGCAATTAAAAATAATAACAATTGCACGTTTATCAATTAATCTATGTTACTTAATTAATTCTGTTAGGAAAAATAAATTTACATCTCTTATGTTAGGATTTATTCATATTCTGTTAATATATGCTATAATAATCAGTATTCTTTAATTATAAATGCACCTCAATACATGTGTGACTGCAGAAAGGAACTTGCACATGGTACAATATTAAGCAGATGGTGAGCAATAACGAAAATCAATATTATTGCTAACAAAAATTAATTTTTTATTTTCATTTATAATGTATGTGAAATGCAAATATTGCAAGAACTGATGCAGTCCCTGATATATAATTGTCAAGTTTAATGATATACCAAAGTTCTCACCAATCGTTGTAGGCGTGACAGTGCTTGGAGGAGCGTTAATCTTGGCAAAAGGAACAATACGCGCTTCCGTGAATCTCTTCGAGAGTACGTTGCAACGTGTTCTCCGGAACCCAATGTCATTCTTTGACAAAACTCCAACCGGTCGAATTCTTAATCGACTCTCTAAAGACACTGATGTCATTGATAATACGCTGCCATCCATACTGCGTTCTTGGATTGCTTGCCTCTTTGGGGTATGATATTTTCAAGTTGTAAATACTGTGCTTAACAAATTCTAAATCTCATAGAAAATTATAAATTAAGTTTATATCCACTTACGCAGTGGTTATATTTAATAATGATTCTAATTATTTATATATTTATACTATTTTGTAAATTTTCAACTAAAAGATATAAGCTTTTTAAATTAAAAAGGATTATAAAAATAAAATATAAATATTTGCATGCTTATACAAGTTAAAAAGTTTCGTGCGCCAATTAATTGGAAAAGAAAATATTTCAATTCATTAACATTATTATAATAATTAATCAATAGTTATTTTACTCATGAAAGTATATTAACTTATTGGACAAATTAGTTAAAATATATTTTAAATTTTATTTATAATTGACAGAATAGAGTTTATTTTTATATTTGAAGATAGATAAGATCTTTATGATTCATGACCATATTTTCCTTAATATAATAAAATAGGTTGTCTTGTGACTGTATTTTATTAATATTTATAAGTAATATATTATTTATTGAAATGTTAATATATATTTTATTCTATTGAAATTTGATTATGTTAATTTATTAATGTTGCGATCTTATACAAATTTTAATTAACAATATAAATATAAATTTCAGTATTAATAGTTGATACAGTCACTAACAATCTATGATATAAAAAGTTACAGAATAATAATAACATCATTAGT
The DNA here is from genome assembly GCF_011392965.1 of Frieseomelitta varia. NCBI lineage: Eukaryota > Metazoa > Arthropoda > Insecta > Hymenoptera > Apidae > Frieseomelitta > Frieseomelitta varia. The sequence goes on from NW_025110727.1 coordinate 242,943, forward strand.
AAGGTAATGGACACAATTATACAATTAATGTTTTTATAAAAAAGTAATTGCTTATGCTTCAAAGAATGTATCAAATATGGAAACCTCTGTTTGCTTAATTTGCTTCTGTATTGTTTTATTATTTGTGCCTGGCATGCTTTTCCACAGCAAACTTCACCCCCTCGCATAACATGAGACAGAATAGTATTTTTAATTTTTTCGTATTATAAACTTATAGTTATTAAAAAATATAGAAGGAATAAACTTCTATTTGTTTATGCATATTAGAAGTGAATAGCGCTTCTTATTATATGATAAATATTTCGAATAAAAATTCACAGTAGTAATGAACAATTTGTAACGAAAAGTATTAAATGAAAAATGATGTACAGAATGTCTTAGATTTTTTAAATTTTGGCCATATTTGTACCATTTAGAATTTTCTCAAAATGGTTACAATGAAAGCAAATCATGTCTGATGTTGTAGCGATGGCGAGTTTTTTCTGCGATTTGGCACCGCAGCTGGGTTGCTGGCTAGCTGCTCGCCAGATGCACATAATGATGCTGCGTGCTGTGATGCGTGCTCCATTGACCTTCTTTGATACGACTCCTACTGGTCGTATTATCTCCAGGTTTGCTAAAGACGTCGATGTACTGGACACATCTCTTCCTCAACAAATTTCCGATAGCATCTATTGTTTGTTTGAGGTAATTTTTGGAAATACCTGAACCAAATTAAGGTGACTGTTATTATTTCCTTTCTATAATTCATTCATAATTCATTGAACGCTCAAATACCTCTATTTCATAAGAGGGTTGGTATTCCCTGTATGAATACATCTTAATCACTTATTCATTCTGTAATTTTATATCAAACGATGTGTTGCAGTTACATTATTTTAATTGTAATTCTTCAATAAATATTAAATAGTTCATAAAGATATGTAGTTCTAAATAATGTGGTGTACAAATATTGTACAATTGTAAAGTATAATTGTGTCCGTTCCAATAAATTTATTGTGTTAAAATTAGTGAATATGGAAAAAGTATGCCTGTAGTAGAAAATGCTGGTGCAAATGTTCATTAATTGAAATGAATATGATTTTATGTTCAATTGTGTATTAATATGGGTGCTTCATCTAAGAATTTGCATGATCATTAATTCATAAATTCTTTGTTTTAAAGTTGAACTATTTTATGGTTGTATACGCGTGTGATTGTTTATATGTATTTGTTATATATATATATATAATATATATTGTTATAAATATATATAATATATATATAATTGTTTGTTTTTGTATTTTCATGCTTTTAATTTTTTGAATGAAAACTGAATTTATACTAAATAGATACTTACACAGAACTGACTGAATCTTTACATTACAGGTCATAGCCACTTTAGTGGTTATAAGTGTTAGTACACCAGAATTTATAGCAATTATAGTACCAATAAGTGTAATTTATTATTTTGTTCAACGTTTCTATGTTGCATCTTCAAGACAATTGAAACGTTTAGAATCTGTTTCAAGATCTCCTATATATTCACATTTCAGTGAAACAGTTTCTGGTATGTAAAATATTAATTTTACTATTGAATTTATATAGTAATTAAATGACAAAAATAGTTAATTGTATATAATAGTTAATACATATTTAATTTATTAGGAGCACAAATGATTAGAGCATTTGGAGTGCAAAATCGATTTATCGAAGAATCTGAAAGTAAAGTAGATTTCAATCAAATGTGCTATTATCCTAGCATAATTGCAAACAGGTATGAATTTTTCCTCAAAATTCTAAAAATTCAAATTAATATTGAAGTTAAGATAATTGTACGAAATGTGATTCATTGTGTTTTATTACAGATGGTTGGCAGTACGTTTAGAAATGGTAGGAAATTTAATTATTTTCTTTTCTGCATTATTTGCTGTATTAAGTAGAGACACTATAAAATCTGGTGTAGTTGGTCTTTCTGTCAGTTATGCTTTACAAGTAAGTTATAAATAAAATATCAGATACAAGATATATTATAAATAACACACATTATATATAAATACCAAGTAATATGTAAATATTGATTAACTTGATTTTAAAACAAATTTTTATAAAAATTATTTTAGATTACGCAAACACTGAATTGGTTAGTACGAATGACTTCTGACGTTGAAACTAATATAGTAGCTGTAGAAAGAATAAAAGAATATGGAGAAACTCCTCAAGAGGCAGTATGGAAAAATCCAGATTGTACACCACCTAAAGAATGGCCTGTGCAAGGGCGAGTAGAATTTAAAGATTACAAAGTTCGTTATAGGGAAGGTTTAGACTTTGTACTTTGTGGGTTATCGTTTTCTGTTAATGGAGGAGAAAAAGTTGGCATCGTCGGTAGAACCGGTGCTGGAAAATCATCTTTAACATTAGCTTTATTTAGAATAATAGAAGCAGCCGATGGAAAAATCATTATCGATGACATTGATATTGCTAAATTGGGACTTCATGATCTAAGATCTAGATTAACTATTATTCCTCAAGATCCTGTATTATTCTCAGGAAGTTTAAGAATAAATTTAGATCCTTTTAATTCTTATTCCGACGATGAAGTTTGGAGAGCTTTGGAACATGCACATCTTAAATGCTTTATAAAAAGTGAATATCATTTTATTGATAAAATAAAAAATTTTATTGAAAATGTAGAAAAATTACATAAAAAATTTAATACTTTTTACATTTTAGCTTTGCCAAATGGTCTTTTATATGAATTATCAGAAGGCGGAGAAAATTTAAGTATAGGTCAACGACAATTAATATGTTTAGCAAGAGCATTGCTTCGAAAAACAAAAGTATTAATTCTCGATGAAGCAACAGCTTCGGTTGATTTGGAAACTGATGATTTAATTCAAAGAACAATTAGACAAGAGTTTAAAGATTGCACAATTCTTACAATAGCTCATAGACTTAATACAATTCTTGATTCAGACAGGTACGTTTTATAAAATAAAATTATTTATAAGTAATAATTAATATTAAATGAAAAATCTTTAATAGGGTCATTGTTCTGGATAATGGGCGCATTGTGGAATATGATTCTCCAGAGTCATTACTACATAATTCAACTAGTTTGTTCAATAGTATAGCTAAAGATGCAGGCCTTGTTACATAAATAAAATGCATATCGTAAATATTATACAAGCAATGAAACAATGATAATTTTTAATCTATGAATATATACTAACAAAAAAGAAATATAGCAATTTGTTTATATAGAAAAAGGCAAAGACTATGCTTAAACTTAAAAGAATCGAAAATTTTGTAGAGCAACATTTTTCAGTCAAATCTTACACCATTTTTAAATAATGTCAAGTGTAGCCCATTTGTAAAATAGTACGGATGTCCGTTACTTAAAGTACTGCCATTTTAGCAACATACGTTGTGCTGAGTAGCAACAATTTTTAAATGTGTGTGTATATATATATATATTGTTTTAATAATTTAGCTTGCATTTCAAGCTTACACATTTAATTTTACACAATTTAAACAGCGTACAAAATACAACAGTATTGTTTAGTTTACTTTTATTTCCATTAAAATTTATTATACTCGCATTGTCCTACTTTTATTTTACATCACAAAAGTTAAATATAAATATGTGGCATTATTTACGTTTGCTGTTGATTCTTCCTTGTTAAAATTGTTACTTAACTCTGTACTGTTTGACAAATATGATGCATCTCCAAACTGTGTAAATAGTATCCTTTAATATTTATGAATTTAAAAAAAAAATAAAAGATTACAATTTTATATAATACATGAAAATTTTGTATTGTTTAATATTAATTCTTGCATTTTTATTGTTTAATATTAATTCTTCAAATATTATAAATTGTTTATATTTTATATATATATTGTATACCAACTGAATAGATAATAGATTTCAGTAATACAATGCAATATATGAAACAACCTAGTAAAAAGAATAATTAAATTTTGTTTTGTTTGTGATTTGTCATACCTTATTTATCATACTTATAAATATTTAGAACATTTTACTCGATAAAAATTGTATTTTTAATATTATATTTTATTATTTTTAACTACTTTTAATAATTATTTCAAGTAAATACTTATCTGAATATAATTACAATTGGTATAGCATTAAATAAAATACCATGAAGAAATTCATGGATAGTATTTCATAAATATATATTATGTATATATGTGTGTGTGCGTGCGTACATGCGTGCATGTGTGTGCGCGTGATTAATTTGTACTTTAAATTGCCTTTAAATCTATGTTACATTGTAATTTTCATAGCACATTTGTATAAAAAAAATTCGTCACTTGATTCAGAAGTATTATTATTTTATCTCCTGGTTAAATTCAAATATTTTAATAAAATAATTCATAACTGAATTTAGTAATACCAATATTTATTTTCGAAAATTAATTAAAATAATATATCAGTAAATCGTATAAAAATAAAATAACTTTTATTTGTTTTTTCCTTTTTATTAATTTTCTTCATAAATATAATATTTTATTGCCGGTAATTATGACAAAATTAAATGTTTGTTGACGATGATTTATTAGAAACAATAATTATAATTTTGTCTAAGATTTGTCTAACTTAAATTTTGTCTAACAATTTTTAACATATTCATATAAATATATTTAGAATTAGCTATTTTTTTCAAAACTGTTTGACAAAACTTAATGCATACATAGGTAACAGCAAACAAAATATTTGATGCCAGACTTGGTGCCAGACTATGATGTACATGTACAAAATATATTTTTTATTTAAATTATTCATGAAAATATGCATCTGTAATCCAGATTATTCCATATATATAGATATATGTATGAACAATTCATAGCTTAAAATATTTTTAAACATTCAAATAAATTTCATATTTGTTTGATTTGATATAGAATGATAACAATTGTTACAAAAGATTGAAATATAAACGAAACGAAAATATAAGTTTAAATCAAAGCGTGATAACAATTGTTTGTTAAAAAGAGCACATATTCATATCATTCTTTACAACTGTATTAAATTTTTTCTGATATTTTGCCAATTGCAATAAACAATGATATTCTTATTCAAGTACATCAATGTCTTTGCGAGGCTTTTCAATTGGCTAGATCTTAAAACCAAAAGAATATATACATACACACGTAGTTATATCAAAGTCACAAAGGCATTAATGCGTATAGATATATCCTTTGGTACTAATAAATTTATTAATTTGAGATAAAGTTTGAATAATATATTTAGTGCTAACATTATGTACCAGACATTACTCGTTCTTTTTATTTATTTCATTTTTTGGACGATCTTTGATAGATTCTTGTTTTTTATCTTTAGTTATTTTAGCTTCCATTTCGCCAGAAAAACCAAATTCGTTTACTCTGGTATGATCAGTTTTGTATATCCATCTTTGGTATAAAAATATAAAGAAAACGATATCATCACGGAAGCAACCAATTCTATATAGTGTTGGCATTTTTATAACAAATGCAAAAATATCATCAATAAACGTATTTAAAAATTTGTAAGACATCATACGCCATGGAAGATGTGCCACGCTTTTTAATTTATAATTAATAAATAGTTGTGGTGTCATCATAATAAATCCAAACGTTAATAAAAATCCATAGAGCATACTGAGAACCCAAGAATACCATCCTTTATGTTCTAAATACATCAATGAATAAATTGCATATCCTCCTAAAAGAGGATAAAGAGTCCATGATAAATATTTAAAAGCAAGTCTATCATATTCTTTTGTGGAAGATTCTACATATGACCCTTTATCATGGAAACTTATTTTTGGGAAGATACCAAGTATTTTTAAGTTTTTATCAACGGTAATATTCACGACCTTATTAATTTTCCATACTTCTATGCATAAACCTATTGCACAACTAATCCGAACTACTGTGTTTGTTTCATTATCAAGAACATACAATAAAACAATCAATGACTGAAAAACATTGAAAAATACAGATCGAACTGACAGTCCTTCCAATGAATTACGGTTGTTCCAGAATTGTATATCTGAAAAAATATGTAATAAAGCATTTCAAGATTATAATTAGCTATTTGCAAATAATAAATTATTTATCTTATACTTTACCATTTTTAAATGCTAAAAATTCAAATACACTGTGTAATACTGATACAATTATAGTCAGACCTAAGAGGTAAGGATTAGTTTCCAATAATGCTTCTTTCAAAGTATCTTGATCATTATCATCTTCATCTGTTGAATCTCCTATGTAAAATATTAGTAAAAAATTATATTTGTACTCACGATTAATATTATTGATAAAATAACATACCCATAAGTGACGATGTCCATTTATTTCTCATTGTTTGAGCTGCATAAATCTGCCACTTAAATAATGAAAGCGGCTGATAAGTTAATCTAAGTTCAAGTTCTTTTATAGTATCATTTAATGGTTGATAGTCTCTTTGCATATTCCAAAAATCATTCATATATATTACAGGCTTATAGAATTTTTCACCAGGTAGAAAGTGAATATCTATTAAAAAATAATATACATATATATTAATCATATACATATAAAAAAATTTAAAAATATATCACCAAAAACTCACATGTATCTAAAGGTGAAGCTACTTGACCATACACCCAATTAGTATGATCTGTTACTAAATTAATAGTTAAATTCGGATGCCAATGTGATAAATATTCTTGATTCATTAATTCTGCTTTCTACAATGAATATTTATCTGTAACTTCATACATGTATAAAACAAATTACAATGCGTACACACCTCGATTTCTTCTTTACTTGCAGTAGTCTCACCAGTTAATAGATTATGCTTCTTCTGATATTTAACTTTTTTGAATTTATTTAACATTTTTCTAGAGTATGACATATAATCTCCTGCGTAATTATTTTTTCCAACTTTGGGATTTGGAGACTTTCCACTTTTAGTAACATATATATGAAGGTATATGGATCCATTATTTTTTAATTGATCAGATGGAACAAATTTATAATTTTTAATCTTTGATCCATCTTTAAATGGTCCACTGTACCAATCTCCATATATCAATCCTTGTTCTAACCATACTAATGTTCTTGGATCGTCAAACTGCCTAAAATTCTCTGATTCCGATAAATAAACATGCATGTCAAATAATGTCCCATTCTCAAATATATTTACAGCTTGCAAATGTGCTGGATTTATAACACCAGGAAATTGAGAATTGTCAGTTTGAAGTCGTCTGAATAGATGACTAATACAATAAATGATGAGGGCACGTATAATTAATGATTTTGTTATTGCAAAAAATGATTCTAGACGTGATGGTTGATATTTTTTCCTTTGTTCGTCAATTTCTGCATTCACCTATGTATAAATAAAAGAAAATGTAAGTTTTTATGAAAGAGCTCTGACGAACTTCTGGTGAAAAAATTTGCGATATCATCCTCAGACAAAACAGGTTGTAGCGGTTATTTACATTACGTTTATTATATCGCTAAACGTCATTTATATATCATTGATAAATTTGTCAATTTAGTAAATTATAAAAATAAATGTTTTTATGATGTTTCTGGTGAAGGTAGCGTGTGAAAAGATAACGAAACTAAACTCATTAATTTCGGTAAAGTTATCAATAAATATTCCCAAGGGATAAAATAAATTATAAAATAGGAAAATATGTAAAACAATATATAATTAACACACATTTCTTTCCTCGTTGTTCTCTGTAGAAACTAACTCTCCATTTTGTCGATTGTTATCCATATTTTCTTTGATATTTAATTCCTTACGATCGTGATTATCATTTTCAGCACCCACCATTTTTGTGTTCGGATTGTTTCTCATGTATCCTCTTTACAGTTCCAGAGGGAGTTGCATGTACCGGATATACAATATATTTCATAGATCACGCGCTCCATGACACTGAACTTGAATTTTTCATATCTAATCAAACAATATAATATATATATATTAGAGTTATTATTTTTAATATTAGAACTAGATTCATTAAACTTATGCATGATATGTAAATTGATTTTTGACAAAATTGCAAACAATTTGTAACATTTAGCGGTCCAACTTGCAAAAAAATAAAAAACAAAAAAAAATAAAATAAGCGCCAGTTCTATTGATTTTCAATTTTTCGAGACGTTTAAATATCTTTTAATAAATTATTAGTATTGAGTTTCGTATCTATCTAGTGACATCTAACCAAAAGGATGGACGGTTTCGACCCAAGATTGGGTCGAAAAAAAATCATGTGTTTTGGCGGGAATAATATGACATCTTGGAACAGGTTAGATGCAATCTATTATCAGTTGTTGCAACAAACTTTTTGTTACGTTATTGCGTCGTATCTTTGAGTTGAGACCATGTGGTGTACAACGCCTGAAATTTCATGGCACAATCGTGATCCAGTATTAAGTATTGACATACAGACTGGAGTTCATGAAACGCCAGAGAATGAAATTTATTGGCGGCTTGCCACCGGCGGTGCCGACTCGCATGTCTTGGTAATATACAGTTTAAATTAGATATAAACTAGGGTATTGAGCATTTTTTGAATTACATTTTTTAAATCAGATATGGCATTTAACAACGAATGAAAGCGGGGCTGCTACTGTAAAGTGTGTAGCCGAGTTAGAACGACATCATAAAGCAATTAATGTTGTGCGATTTTCACCGTCGAAAGATATTTTGGCATCAGGAGATGATGGTTAGTAATATCACGAAAAATTAATTAAGACGAAGTTTTAAGATTAATATTGCATTTTAGAGTCGATTATAATTTTATGGAAACAAAAGGAAGATTGTGAATTCTTTGTTAATCCTAATGAAACTAAAGATAAAGAACAATGGATTTCCTACAAAGTGTTAAAAGGACACCTTGAGGATGTTTATGATATCAGCTGGTCACCAGATTCTAATATGTTAGTTTCTGGGTCTGTGGATAATACAGCTATTTTATGGGATGTTCAACAAGGCCGTTCTGTATCCATATTATCTGATCACAAAGGTTTTGTACAAGGAGTATCATGGGATCCTTGTAATCAATATATATCTACAATAAGTACAGACAGGTAAAAATATAAAATTTTAACAATATTCGTGATGCCTTTAATGTGTTGACCAAGTAATTTGTTTGTAGAATATGCCGTTTGATTGATATAAATACTAAGAAAACAGTCCAAAAAGTTTATAAGGCAAAAATTCCAACACCAGCAGATCATCCAATAAAAGATAAAGCAGTACGCTTGTTTTACGATGATACTTTTAAATCATATTTTAGAAGATTAACATTTTCTATAGATGGATTATTACTTATTGTACCTTCTGGTATAATTGAACCTTCAGAAACTACTGAAAGAATATCTAATACAACTTTAGTGTTCTCAAGATACAATTTAAAAGAGTACGTTTATTTGTACTATCATATATCATATAGCAGATATAATATGAAATATCATTTTCAGACCTGTCATGCTTTTACCTTCTTTGGATGAATGCACTATTGCAGTTCGATGTTGTCCAATTTATTTTAAATTACAAAAAGATGGACCGACACCAGTAATAGCATTACCCTATAGAATGATATTTGCTATTGCAACTCAACACTCAGTAATGATTTATGATACTCAACAAATTTCACCAATTGCTGTAATATCAAATATTCATTATACTAGATTAACTGATGTTGGATGGTAAGCAATACATATATAATATTATTTTTAAATGAGAAAAGATAATTAATCTATTTAATGTTCTTAGGTCAAGCGATGGTAGAATATTAATAGCTTCTTCAACAGATGGATATTGTTCTATAATACAATTTCAAAAAGGTGAATTAGGTGATGAATATAAAAAAGAAAATAATATCCCAATAAATTCTAATGCTATTCATAATGATTCTAAACAACCTATGTCTAGTTCAAGTGCTAAAGATGTATCTGAAAAATCTGTACCAACCATTGACATAGATAACAGTGCTATGGATATTGAAATTGTAAAATCAAAAGAAAAAGAAATTCTTAATGAAAATCCAGAATGTATCTTAAATCAAGATAATAAATTATTAGATAACACAATTCACCAAGAAAATGATTTAAAAAATAAAGAACCAGAAGATACTGAAGATATTAAATTAGTCTATAATGAAGAAAGTATTACTGAATCTACTAAAGCAAATATAAAACATACGCCTAAAAAAGAAAAAGTACCATTAATAATATCTAATAGAAAACCTCGAAGAGTACAACTAATTACACTTTCTAGTCCAAAGGGATTTAAAAAAGAGTAACTTTTAAATCTGAAACATGATTAGCGATTATGAAATATATTTACATATCTATATATATTTTTGTAATATTTCTTTTTGCATATTATATTTTGTATTGTATTACTATAAATATATAAATTATAGATTTAATTTATGGCTATTACTTTTTCCTACGTAATTTATTTTGTTATAATATGTTTAATTCTGCATGACATTATATAAAATATAATTAATGACATTGACCATAGATTTTATAATCTGAATATTTATATTCATATTTGCTTACATCAAAAAACGTATAAATTCTAATAAATTCATTAATTTTAATTATACAATTTACTATTTAAGTTTCAATTACTGCAGATACTATATTATTTATCATTGACACTTGTGAAATTTAGAACAGATACGTATTATATATCTATGAATAATAATATGGCGTATCGCAGTGATCTGACTATTCGTTCAGTCAGACAGTAGTTGAATCGTGGTTGGTTCTGACACGCTTTTACACGCTTAAGAATTTATATCAACAACCATGGTAAGTTAATTTATCATACATTTTATTGTTATTTTCATACTATTAACAATATAAATATAAATTATAATTATAATTAAAATTATAATCAATTAAAATTAAAATTATTTCACTTATAAAAAATTAATTAAAAACGTTTGTTATTATAAAATATTTTATTTAAAAAATATAACGTAAATTAAACATTTGAATTAAATGATATTACTCGGAAAGATTAAATTTTCAAATTGTTATATGTTAAAATGTTTAATAAATTGCTGATAAGATGTGAGAAACTGTGCAATATTAACATTGTGTATAGCCAGGATATCATGTAATTATGCTTCCTCCTAGTTTAATCGACCGATTAGAGAACTATCAATAGTAAATTGTGCACGAGACAGTTTCTAAAGTTAAGGTTCATACAACGGATACATTATAGTTGGATAAATATTTCAGGGAATCAAAGATTCGATTTTTTTACTAACGTAGCATAGAATCCAATGAACAAAATTCCAACTTATACCTATATTTCAAATTTTATTATTTGATTTTCAATTTATTCTATTAACTGCAATATTATATTATTTAAATTTTAAATAATATCCTTTTAAAATACACTTAACATTCTAATGATTAAATAAAGTGAAATAAACCGCTGCGTTTGTTAGTATAAATATTTCATAATTCACAATCGAAATTCATTCTATCATTATAAATTTTAAAACGAATTTTGAAAAAAGAAATATAAATTTTAAAATTCATATTTACTATTAAAAAAAAAATATGAAAGAAATGTAACAAATCGTTATGAATACTCTGATGTAAATTTATCTGATTTCTTCAAGTATTTATATTAATAGCATATAAATAAACTTTTTCTTATATTAAAAATGGAATCTCTCTAAATTTAATTAGATTATATTTTATAAATGTATTTATACGTGTATTTGAATGCATAATATACAAATGATCGATCGGATTAGTAATTTGTCTCTCTTATTGCTAAGATCATTTGTTTGGTGAATCGCAAAATCGTGTCACGCATAAAACGATGTTCAATCGATCAAGCTGCTATGGTTACAGTATGTCAACCTGTAAAAATCGATTTTTAGCATAATGCACATAGAGAATATAAAGTACCGGAAGCCTCTATGACTCTTCCTATGCACCGTGTGCATGGCGGCGACGAGTCTATCTCTAATAACTATACCCAAGAATGCAGCGTTCTTTTTTAGATCACGATTAAATTATTAAATGAAGATATGGTAGGTCAAGGTAGCTCTACCATTTATTGACAGGTATAACATTGCTTTATACCGATGGAATTTCGACATGTCAGTACGTAATCACATCGTGTTGAGTGCTTTAACTGATTTGGTTTAAGAATCAAGTGATTCGCTTCGTTTCAACTTATCGACATAAATAATAGCATTGAAAAAATTCGAGCTAACTTTATCTCGTTTATTTCTAACGATGAAAATTTTGATTTCACACTCTTTTAAACAAAAAAGAAGTAGTTCGTACAATTTTCATAGTTTGAAATGTTTAACGAAATAAGAACGTGCAAAAAAATCAATCGAACGTAGTACCAAAAAATAGAAAGAATAGACATAAATGGCGCAAACGATTCTAGGATATGTTTGAATATTATTTTTAAATGTTCTTTCGTTTGTGTTTTATAACTTTTTATTAAGCGCGACGATTAAAAGTAACTTGATCCCAAAGGCGTTGTACTAAAAATATAATGGCAAAAAAGGTATGGCATTAATTTTAATTTCTGGAAAAATTAATAGCAGGTTCGGCTGTTTAATTTTTAGTAATACGAATCTTCGACCGTGATTAAGATCGATTTAATAATAGACTGTGAATTTTTATATATTCATAAGAAATTTAAAGATACAAGAATGTATAGAATGCACATAATAAATAAAAATATGTAAGTAAATTCAAAATATATTAATCATTATATTTAGTAAATAAAACAATTGTCTATCTAAGTTTCATTTCTTTTTCAATTTATAAAATCTGATTTTGTATGAAAATCCGCAGTCTAATAATAATACATGATGTTAAAGTAAAGAAATTATTAGATATATTCGTTTATATATTAGCGAGAATGCATGTCCATTCATATTGGACAAGCTGGTGTCCAAATGGGTAACGCTTGCTGGGAACTGTACTGTTTGGAACATGGAATTCAACCTGATGGACAAATGCCCAGTGATACCACTATTGGTTACGGGGATGATTCTTTTAACACATTTTTTTCCGAGACAGACTCAGGAAAACACGTTCCGCGTGCTGTTTTCGTTGATCTCGAACCAACAGTAGTAGGCAAGTTATTGACAAAGACGAAGAAAACGTTTGCATTTCCTTACTAAAGCGTATTTACAATGCTTCAGATGAAGTTCGTACAGGCACATATAGGCAACTGTTTCATCCGGAGCAATTAATCACGGGGAAAGAAGATGCGGCGAATAATTATGCCCGGGGACATTACACTATAGGTACACGTACAATTTACGTAAATCGATAATTTCAACAACGAATTATTGAATTCTCTTGTTCTCCTCATTTCTTCCAATTCCAAATTGTACTGTCCAGGGAAAGAAATTGTAGATCTGACTTTGGATCGAATTCGCAGACTTACCGAACGATGTAGAGGCCTGCAGGGTTTCTTGATTTTCCATTCGTTCGGTGGTGGCACTGGATCAGGTTTTTCAAGTTTATTAATGGAAAGATTGTCCGTCGAGTATCCAAAAAAAAGTAAATTAACTTTTAGTATTTATCCCGCGCCTCAGGTAAAAAATCACTGGGAAATGCAAATTTTAAGTATTTGTTAATAATTGTAGTAAATTACATACAATATGATGCATTGTTTATCAGGTATCGACTGCTGTTGTAGAACCATATAATGCAATTCTTTATACACATCCAACGTTAGAACATTGCGACGTGGCCTTTATAGTTGACAATCAAGTATGTATTCCTTTTCCATATCTATAATATGATTCTTATGGTCAATTAAAGTTCAAGTTAAAAATATTATAAATCTCATGTGTTAATAATTGACAGGCTATTTATGAATTATGCAGAAGAAATTTAAGCATTGATAGGCCTACGTACACGAATTTAAATCGTTTAATTGGGCAAATTGTTTCATCGATCACCGCAAGTTTACGATTTGACGGAGCTCTTAACGTTGATCTTACTGAATTTCAAACGAATTTAGTACCATATCCGCGTATTCATTTTCCTCTTGTAAGTCAATTACAAACATTTTGTAATTATACTAAAAATTAAATTACAATTAGTTAGATTTACATAATGATGTTGCAAAATTTCATCGCGCTTAAACATTAAGATATTACTAATATTACTTCACAAGGCACGATCAAATAGCTTATATTACGTAGGCGACGTATGCTCCAGTCTTATCAGCTGCAAAAGCTGGTCATGAGAGGATCACAGTGGCAGAAATAACAACCTCGTGTTTCGAACCAAATCATCAAATGGTGAACTGTGACCCGCGTAGAGGGAAATACATGGCAGTTTGCATGCTTTATAGAGGAGATGTTGTTCCCAAAGATGTAAATGCTGCGATTGCGGCAATCAAAAGACAAAAGCATGTTCAATTTGTCGAATGGTGTCCGACTGGCTTTAAGGTTTGTTTGTTTAAATAGTCTAAAAAAAGAAAAAAGAATACTTAATACGGCTTTTAGAGCAGAATAAAAAACTGAATAAAAAGCTGAATAAAAAACATTTTTCTGTGTAAAAAGTTTTCTGTAGAAGATATTAATCAAAAGATCTGACTATATTAATAGAAAAAAATCAAATTTTAACAAATAAAGAATTCCATTTTATTTATTACATCTTTGTGTAGGTAGGAATAAATTATCAACCCCCTACTGTGGTACCTGGGGGTGATCTTGCTAAAGTAGAAAGGGCTGTCTGTTGTCTTTGTAACACTACTGCAATAGTTGAAGCATGGGCAAGAATCGATAACAAATTCGATCTGATGTATGCCAAACGGGCATTTGTTCATTGGTAATGCTAATACCCTTCTCATCATTCTGTTGTATCTATTTAAATTTGAGGAAAATTTTTTTTAATCTTTCAAACGTAGGTTTGTCGGCGAAGGTATGGAGGAAGGTGAATTTGCGGAAGCGAGAGAAGATTTAGCAGCTTTAGAATTGGATTATCGTGAGGTTCAAGAAGATGCTGCTAACAGTGAAGAAGAAGAAGAATACTGATTCTTTAAATATATAAAAAAATGTATTATTTACATCTGGCTTTCTGATCAAAATATACTAAATGAAATTAATAATTTACGTATTAATTTATCATGTGTAATTTATATTATTAATGCGCAATACATTAGACAATGAGAGAGCTTTATTTCCTTATTTTAATATCATCATCGATCTAGCATAGAATAAAATGACAACGTTTATAATATGGCACAAACGAGATAATAATAAATATGAAATTATATTTCGACATTACATTCGACAAGATATTTCAATAATAATTTTTACTTTTACAAAGATAGTTACTATTTTTTTTTATAATAGTCTAAAAATCTTCTCTCGATAAGAGAAATAAGAATTATTCGTGAAACAAATATGACTTATTTTGCGTAACAGCATTTTAGCAAGTGATCAACATTTGGATGTGCCGCGGTTCATTATGCACCTGCGCGAACAGTTGCGCATTTGTGAGAAAGTTTATATAAAAATCTTGAAAAATTTTCGTGAAAATCGTTGTTTTTATATTAATAATATACATCCATTGCTATTGTATTGTTCTACTGTGATATCTTCGAAATCAAAATCGAAAATATTATTAATAAAAATTAATGCCCATCAATGGTAATCTTATTCACCGCCATGAAACAATTTTTCAACGCAAGTTTGAAAACTTTTTACGATTACTTATAATAAATTATATATTCTGTTAAAAATTTTATAGTAGTATTTAGATGGTAATATACAGGGTGTTACCTGTAACGCGACGCACGATTTTTCACCCACTTACAGTCATCTGACAAAAAAAAGTTTAGAACAAAAGTTGAACGGTACAAGGGTGCTAAATTTTCCTAAATAGAATACATATAAAACAAGATACCTTATGATTACAAACGAAATATTTATAGAATTCTATATCTTTACTTACATTTATGTTTGGATGTTACAGTTAGATTATTTTAAATCTAAAAGAGAACAGATACCAACATAATTATGTTCCTAGAATAAAATTTAGTAAACTTATTTTTGATTTCGTATAGCATTTTATCAATGATTTGGTATGTTTCAATAATCATAAATCTTATTTATTATCATCATTAACGTTATAATGTATCTATGTATATGGAAGTAATTGAAGTAATTTAGTATATTTCTGTTAAAACAAAATGTCACCAACTGACTATATTCTATTATTACATTGTTTTCTCATCCTAAATATCAAACGAATGTTGCCATTTACCATGTATGTTTAAAAATATTTGTCTAACAATATTAAAATAAAACTATGTAATACATCAAAATATCGTATAACAAAGATAATATTACTTACAGTTTCTGAATATTAAGTTTTTTAAAATGTTAAACCAACAATGTGCAGTTTTAACTGCTATTGACTCGTATATCGAGCCACTTATAAATCGTGTTTTATCAACTGATAAATTTGGTTAGTTCAACAAAATATATTATAATCACTTTTAATTTAGCCACATTATTATTTGCAATAACACACTGTTATTTGTATATTTTGTTTATCAGGAGTTTGCTGTGAAACAATTAAGATAGATTCTATGTCATCCAGTTGTGGAAGTGTACAAGGAGATCGTTTTAAATTATCTATACCCTATGCTAGACAAAATTTAACTTGGAATATATTCTTTGATTCACAATGTCCAGAAATGGGACCTGATTTCATATTTAATGATAATACTTTCTTAGCAGATATGGATGTAGATGCATTATCTACCAAAGTACCTAGTCTTGCTAAATGGAATCCTAATGATGAAAATGCATTATTAAATGTCCTTAAAGAACTTTTATCATGTTATAAGCAACATCAGGTGACTTTACTCATTTTGCTTATTTATTTATTTATTTATAGCTTTTGAATATTGGAACTATATTAAATTTAATGTCTTATTTACATTAGATTCAGTTACTTCAGAAGCAAACTCGGTTACAATTACAATATAATATGCTAATCAGTTCAGCAGAAGTAGAAGATGTTGAAGTAATATTGTTACCATTTAGTTCTAAACCAACCGAAGTTAGATTTCTAATAAGTTTATCAGTAGATCTTTCTCAACTACAAAATCGTACTAGCAAATCAGAAAGTGATATTGTAATGCTTCTTGTAACATATTGTGGAGTAGATTGGAATCGTATTACTCCACAACTTCATTTTTCAAAATCTTTAGAAGAGACTCTTGGCGGAACAGGAGAATTACGTCTACCACAATTTCCATCTGATACATCTCTAGTACAGTATATACTAAAAATAAAAAAATATGTTGCAGGAAAGGTATGTAATTTATTTTAATTGAGATTATACTTGTAGAAATTATCAATAAAAGAAATACTATTTTAGGTAAATTCAGCAATCCAAAGTTTAGAGAAAAGAAGAGATTATATAGCAGCATTTTTATGTATCAATCATTTGTGTATTCTAGAATATGATACTATAAACTGTAAATATGTATCATGTATATTATGTGAAGATGACTTTTATGTAGTAATGCACATTCAACTTCCATTAGGATTTCCTCGAGAAGCACCTATAGTTGAATTTAAGTCAGTATATCATATGTCTTCAGAGCATGTTCCTTACAGTGAAAAAATTAAACATTATCCCTATGATTTTAAATGGCCACCACACCATATGATAAGAGAGTTATATAAGGCCATGTACCAGCAAATTAAGATATTTAAATTAAATTCTATTAAAAATTGTTCAGAAAATCATAGTTAATTTAGTAAATAATTTAAATTATTACATTTATTTGTAACATTAACATAATTTTCTCATTGTATATATTAGTTATCCTTTCTAGACAAGTCTAGGTAAAAATAATCATAAATATAGCATTACCAAAAAATTTATTAATTTTGTAATGTTAATATTTATTTTCTGTAAAATTGATAAAAATAAAAAATTTTCTACTTAATATATGCGTAATTTTATATGTAGAGTGAAAAACATATAAAACGTAAATTATCAAAAATATTGTGATAAATTTTAGTTACGTGATTCAATCGATTGTCGTGAAAATAATTTACGAAACAGTTTTGAAGGATGCAATAAAACTAATTTCATACGTATAATTTTAAATGCAATTACTGAAAAATATTACTAAATAAAACTAATTAACATTTGAAGTATTTGTTGATATTAATAAAAGAAGCATTCAGTTTACTGTAAGAGGTTATAATATTTTTTTTCATTATATATTATATTTATAATAAATATAATAAAAGTAATACATGATATCATATATTAAGGGTTGCATAAAACCCTTTCCTATAATAAATAAATTTATTTTTTCTGTTGGAAGAATTTCATATGTCACTATGGTGAAATACTTGAATCAAACGGAAAGCATCAATGTAGACAAAGATTTATTTGAGAAATATAAATTTAGTGTCGATCAATTAATGGAACTTGCTGGCCAAAGTTGTGCTATTGCTATTGCCCGTACTTATCCATCACTTAAAAACTCTACACAAAAGATTTTAATTTGTTGTGGTCCAGGAAACAATGGTGGTGATGGACTTGTCTGTGCTAGACATTTAAAACAATTTGGATATTTACCTGAAATTTATTATCCTAAAAAGACAAACAATACGTTATATGAAAATTTGCTACATCAGTGCATTGAAAATGATATTCCTTTGCTAGAAGATAATGTAGAATACATTGCTTCGAAGCAATTGCATCAATTTGGTCTTATAGTAGATGCAATATTTGGATTTAGTTTTAAACCACCTGTAAGGGATACATTTATCCCTATTATTTGTCTGTTGCAAAATACAACTATTCCAATTTGTAGCATAGATATACCATCAGGTTGGAATGTTGAAGAAGGACCACCTACAGAAGGTGGGATAAAACCAGAGATGCTTATATCGTTAACAGCACCAAAATTATGTGCTAAAAAATTTGAAGGAAAATACCATTACTTAGGTGGCCGATTTGTTCCTAAAAAATTGAATGAAGCATATAATCTCAACTTACCTGAATATCCAGAAACGGACTCAATTCTTTTATTAAATTAAATCTTTGTGTAAAATTTAATTATTTGCTTTTTTTGTATACGAATATATTTGAATATTAATATGCGCAATATGTACAATAATCGAAAATAAAATATTTATAAATGTTTTCAACAATTAAATTATTTCACATTAATATGTATATTACATATTTATACATTATTACGTATTATGTAATGAAATAAGTATAAATAGTGATAATTTTTTATTTATGTATAACATTCAATAAATATTATATTATTAAAAATTATACTTTGTTTTATTTTAATTAAATAATTTAAATCTACCGCTACATGTACGTTTTCCATGTATCTAGTAGTAGTACCTAGGTGGCGGTTAAAACCTAACAAACTAACATCCATATATGCTATCTTCATTGTAATATAAAATATATAAACTAGTAGGCGGTACGATCCAAGTAACGTTTTGTCAATACCAAATTTGTTACAAGTTATTATTACGAATTTTATAATTAATATTATATTTAATACAGTACAAATTAATAAGTTTAAAAAATGGTAGGTTAATGATAAATTATTTGCTTTTGGATATATTATTTTATATGCTTTAGATTAACATATCTTTTCTAAGGCACAAGAGGTAGAAGAAACTATGAAACGTATTCAATCACACAAGGGGGTGGTTGGAACAATTGTAGTTAATGCAGAAGGTATATGACATGTTAATATGGCTGATACTAATATGATATTATGCAAGACTTAACAAAAATTTACCTAGGTATTCCAATCAAATCTACATTGGATAATACTACAACAGTTCAATATGCAGGATTAATAAGTCAACTGTCAGACAAAGCAAGGTCTGTAGTAAGAGATTTGGACCCAACAAATGACCTTACCTTTCTACGTATTCGTAGTAAAAAACATGAAATTATGGTAGCTCCAGATAAAGAGTTTATACTTATAGTAATACAGAATCCAGTTGATTGATAACCGAAAGAAACAGTAATATATAAAATATATGCTTTGCTAATTGTTAATTATTTCATATAGCACATTTCATTTTAGTGCTATCTACATAATATTAATGTTAAAAACAAAATATCGTTTATGTTTTAAATTAATGGTAAAGAATGTGTTTTATAATGTCATTCTTAAATATCAATGTTTCAAGCACTGCAAAACAATTAAACATAAATATAATTAGATCACCTATAGAAGCAAAAGTTATTTATTGACATTGCAATTAATATATATATTCAAAGAATTTTTATTATGTAATTAATACTTCATATTATTTCAAATAAATTTGGGTTACTCTAAAATTTAATAAACTTTATATTTATTTTAAAAAGTTTCATTATTGTATATTCAAAAGTGTTTTCAAATATATATTGCATTTTTGTAAATATATGTGTAGATGAAATTTAAAATTTTAATTAGAATTTCGTATAAAAAGATTTATAATATATAAATGATTAAGATATTATAGAAATAATTGACTTTATTTATTACAAAAGTATATAAAATACATCTATTGAAGAGTATATTTGGAGTACTTAAACTTAATGAAGAGAAATTTGGAGTACTTAAACTTAATGTTACAATTTTTAAGTTTGAGATTTTTTTCATTTTTATATATTTATGTTTTAAATACTTCTATATAGAATTGATAATGGTTATAAAGAGCATAATAAAAACTGTCTACAACATGTAGTATCAAAATTATTTACTTAAGATAATTTTTTTGACTTTAAAATTTATATCAGGTACAAAGTTAGAAAAATGTAAAAAATAACTGATAAAAATGGATGATTACTAATAAAAATTACATATTTACAACATTTTACGAATAAAATGACCTAAAATTATATATTTACACAGTTTTGATGTTTTAAAGAAGGATGGAAAATGCCATAATAAACAATCATAGCTGTTACACCTAATAAAAATGGTACAATACAAAAAACAATGAGTACATTGAAGTACCAAGCATTTTTAACTTCATCTGATGAAGTATATAGCCAAATTGCAATTGCTATTAAATTTTCAATAAAGCATATTACATAGAAAAGTACATGTTTAAGGAACGTATTACCATCTACTGTTTTCAGATATATAAACACATGTATCACACCAATTACCATGGAAAATAATATAGAATAAACGCGTTCTTTAATTTTTGGGGAACAATGTGGAGCCTGATTAGAATCCTTACAAAATTCCAATATACCACGGGAATCAATAATGATCCAAATAGTCATACATATCCAATGAAAAATACAACCAATAGCAGTATATAATGGCCACAAACTTGCCAAAACACTTAGAGATAATATCCTTGAAACTAAAAAACTTGTTAGAAATATAGATGTTATTTTTTTCTTTTATATAAAGCAATGTACATACCCGTAGTACAAAAATGCCATAAAAATTGAAGAACTGTTCCTGTGTTGCCAATATTTAATTTATCTTGTTGAACCAATCTAATGCTACGATGATAACTAGCCATTGCCCATCCCATACTTCCAAGTGAGCTAACAATACTAGCTACCTGATGAATAACTATAATTTAGATGAATATCAATTTTGTTCTGTTAATTAATATTACAACAATAGCTATATGAAAATATATCTACATTCAAAGTTAATATCATTGTGGTAATGTTTTAGCAATATAGTTAATTGTAAAATTTGTTGAGGGGCTGCTTCAAGAAAACATTCAGATACTCTTAATAATGCGACATCCTGATCTTCCTTTAGCATTTTAAGGTAATATCGCTTTTGAACAGTACGGTCACCTTGTTTTTCATATTTATAAGCATTAAGAGCATATTTTAATGTTCTGTAATAACGTAATACTGGTGCTAATTGAAATATTACAACTACAATGCAACATAATTTTTTTGTTAACATTGCATGTACACAATTAAATTTGGAAGGATTTGTTGTTTCATTTTTCTAAAAGACAGAATGACTTGAATTAGATGTTTAATAGTATCATTGTTTTTACTAAATATAATTTGTTACCTTGTCATCTTGTTGTTGCATTCTTCTGCTGATTATACAATTTATAAATGAAGGTAAAAAAATAAAAACTGTTGTCCATGTAAAGTATATTATTCTATTATGTAATAAATATCTTATAGCAAGATTAATATCAATTGCCATGTCTACAATATGTGTAAGGATTGAAGATACCAGGAAAAAAATATCCAGGTATGTTATAGTTGGATTTTTCAAAGGAACATCTACATCATCGACATTTAAATCCAACACAGGAAAAATGCCAATAACTTGTTTTGTACGTAGATGTTTATTACTCTGAAGTTCCATATTTAATTATTATCAAATATCTCCAGTAAAATACTCCACATTCAAAAACATATTAAAAATTCCTAATTGTAATTCTTGCTTTATTCATTGTTTATAACATTTTTATGTTGATATAACCTTTGTATAAACTTTATTTTTGTATTCAAACATTCGTTGTTTTATTGTTTTCACAAAATTTCTATTAAATATTACTTTTACTTTACTAATTGTCTGTAACGAAATACGTTTATATCTATTTTAATTGATATATAAATATAATTTAATACATTTCACATCTTATTTCTTTTTTTCAATCAAACAGTAAGTCACAAGTGCAAGTGATACACGATAGTGTGTGAAACTTGATGGCATTGTTGAAAATAGAAATTTATTGGAGATTTAATAAAATTAAAAAAATTTATTTTATGTCAAACGTCATAAAACATTTTTAGGTAAAAAGTATATATATATATAATATTGCCTTGCAAATTGACCGCTGATCCAAATTATCCCAGTTAACAGAATCCGTAGAAAGGCTCGAGTAAAATGAATCGGAAAATATAGTAGTAGTGTATATCAAACATAAATAAAGTTGCATTTGTACTTCATGAAAATACTTCAAAGATGATGAGGATAACAATGATCAAATATTAAGGTCAATAGTAAGGTATAGTTTCTGGTCAGTTAATGAGGCAGTATTGTTTATATGTATATTATTTTGCGTTGTCATGACAATCCATAGAATCTAATGACATGATCGTATGTAGAATTGTGATTTTACGAATTATTATTCATTAGTGCATTATCTTTTTGTAATAAATGAGTATAATAAATACTAAAAGATATCTAATTACTATAATCATACAATATTTGATACTGTTTTTTGATATTTTTGTTAATTCGTTTGCTACTTTCTCTCGAGCGAATCCAATTAATTTGTTAATTCTCTACATGTACGTACTGTTCATACCATTGATATAATAAATACATGTATTTGAATTGTA
The DNA here is from genome assembly GCF_011392965.1 of Frieseomelitta varia. Taxonomy (NCBI): domain Eukaryota; kingdom Metazoa; phylum Arthropoda; class Insecta; order Hymenoptera; family Apidae; genus Frieseomelitta; species Frieseomelitta varia. Next base: position 266,313 of record NW_025110727.1, read on the forward strand.
TTTTTTTTTGTTTTTAAGGGCTCAAGATGTTTGTCTTATCACGACTATCACACTTTTACTAGTTAACTTTTTTTCCACTTACATTTTTCAGGTAAATATCATTGAAAATAATAACATCTGACAACTAAGTTTAAATAATATTGTAAAAAGTATATCTTTCTCACACAGATAGGATTAATACAATTATTATATACAAAATTTCGTGTAACATTAATATTATGTATCATATACATAACATTAAGCATTAGTCTACATACATGGGACATTAAAATACATTGGTCATCACCTCTTAAATATTATTGGACTAAAGATTTTCATGTCTTTTACTCATTACATAGAGGAGGTAATATATTTATAATAAAATTTTATGTATATGATGTATTTATAATTTTATATTTAGTTGCAGTTTTACACTATTATCTCTATAAGAGGGCATCTCTTAGACTTGCAGATCCAAGGTTCTATGAAAGTTCAACATGGATTCAAAATCAGTTCAGTTTGCCATAATATTTATGAACAAATGAAATAAAGAAACTAATAAAAACTTTTCATTTGTACTAAGTAAAAGATATTGAAGATAAAAAAATTTTCTTACAATTTGTGTAAATATCTTTATTTTACTTTGTTTATAACAAGAATATAGTTGAAACAGAAAATTGAAGTGGTATAATTATTGTATTAATTTAAATGGAATAATTTCTTTTATCTTAATTTGAATTTCTCAAAAACATTTATCTGATATGCAAAATGAGTCAATAAAAATGTCCATCTAAAATAACTCATTTTCTAGTGATTTTATAAAAAAAATTTTTGAAATGAAATTTTTTATATGCAGATTTTATAAAATTAGAGTTAGAATTACAATTAGAATACCTCTTAAACTAATAATTTTTTGATGTTTATAGACTACTACTTTTTTTATACAAAATATTAAGCTGCATCAAATAGTGGAACAAAAAATATCAATATAATCATTCCATTTAAAAAACTCAAGATCATCTTGATATTTTCGAAATACTATATCCAAAAATCGAAACAAATTTATCTGATTAGACCCTTCAAGCACAATAAATTTCATTTCAAACATTTTTTTTTTTAAATTACTAGGAAGCAAATTATTTCAGGTAGATGTTCTCACTGACTCATCATATGTAGATATATTGCAGATGTATATACAATATATAATAGCAATTAATTTTCAATATTATTTTTAAGAATAATTCATTTTATATACAGTATAAAAAGTATTATAGTAAAGTATTTTTTACAATTGTGTTGATATTTTACAAAAATAAAATGTAAAATTTTATACAATTTATTATAAATATAGATTAAATTAATATGAAGCATATGTATGTGTAACTCATATTATACAATATTATATTACATTTAAATATTAAATTAAGAATCATTAAACAAATAAACATATAAAATATACTAATAATATTATGATATATGTCCTATTATTCACAATATAAAAATATTAATTTGTACTAAGTTAATATTTCTAAAATATAAATTAATATCACAATTGTTTGAAGTGTATTAATAATAAAAATAGAAGTGAGAAATAATCAAATGATTTATTTATTAAGATCATTATTTCTGTTATTATTACTATTAATTAAAGAAATTACGAGAATTTTTTTGAGTTGGTATAAAATTTACAATGTTATTTAATTTAACATCTGTATCTTTAATATATACAAGTAAATTTATTACAAATTATTTATTAATTATTTCACATTTGCATTTCAACTTTAAGTCGAGTATTAACAGTATTTCTTTGCAAAAAATATAAAGATTATATGAAAAAATTTAATTTCGCATCTTTATACAATATTTATACCGTCAAAATTTTATTTTCAATGTTTTGTAATATTTAAAAATTTTTATAAAGATTAATACATCATACGTGTAAACAGAACATTATTATCTCTATAGTAATTTCAATAAATAATATTTTTATTTATTTTTTATTTCTCAATTTTGTGTGAGACTATTTTGATAGCCTTTTTTTCTTTTAAATAAATACTGTAGATTTATTTGGATAATAAATCAAGACATATTTTCTTATTTAAAATGTAAGATAACGATTTCAAAATATGCAATTTAGATTTTTGTGAAAATAAATATATTTCCTTTTCATAAAACATTTAACAAATGTATTTGTACATTTTTCAATTTTAATTTTTACTTTTAGAATCTATAAAATATTTTGATAGTTCAATAAAAATAAAAATGAAAATATAAGCTTTATACAGTGGCTAAATAAATTATATATAATAAAATTGAAATACATTGATATTAAAACTAATTTAAATTAGCAGCTGACGATTTGAATTTACCTATTAACTTAAGTTATATAAAAGGAACTAATGTTATAATTCAGTGAAACTTAATGTCTTCTTCATACAGTATGATTACCATGAAGGAAGAGTAACTTATCTATTAAATGAGGAGGTAAGGCCGTTCGCCTCGTATCGTATAAAACTTGTATCTCTGCTGGAATTCTAGAAGGTGGTGCACAACATGCAGGTACACAATTATATTTACAAGCCAATTTACCCAAATTTGGGCATTTTGCAGAAATTTTGGCCCACCATTGGAGAGGGCAGTAATCAAGTGGTGCAGTAGACTCAGAATGATATTGTACAAGTTCAAGGTCTGCCTTTTCTTCTGCAGGCATCCCACTTTTTATTGAACATAATCCTCCAAGCAAAAATTCCATGCCTAAATGTAATTAAAATATATTCTTTTGCCAGTGATTTTAAGGTCAAAATCATTATATAATATTTACCTGACACACGGCTTTTCTTAGCCAATGGTTCTTCTTCAACTTTTATATTTATATTATCACCAGATTCTTCTTGTATTAGTTTTGTCAACATTTCTTTTATGTCAGTTGCTACTGAATTTTTATCTTCTTCAGTAGCATATGGTAACTGCTTAAACCTAATATGTCATGCAACATTATTTTTTAAAATTTAAAATAAAAGTAATATAAATAGTAATGTATAATTACCTTGGATCTAACGTAGTTGCAATTTGAAGTAAAAGAGTGACATTATAATCTGCATATCTATCACAAAGCATATCAGATAAAGATTCTTTGAAAGCCTTTGCTTTTTCACTGTCACTTTCTTTTATTTTAAGATGGGAAGATACAAGCTGCCAGAGTAATGGTTTTAATAAAGATATTAATGGCATTTTTTCCTCACTAAGTGTCATAATAGTAACTTTAAATGGCTCAAGCACATTTACAAGATCTTCTATGATCTTCCACTGATCATTTGTTAAATCAATTACTTCTTGATCAATACCTTCCATGCTTTCTAAAATAGATGTTACAATATTGCGACGAAGAACCATTTGTTCAAGCATATTATATGTTGACGTCCATATAGGTGGATAATCCATTAACATAGCATTCTCTTCCAGCTGCAATTATATCAAATACATTTTAAAGCAAAAAGTTAGTACATTTTTTTAAAATGATTTATTTACAATAATATTTTTTTACTTACTTCCAATAATTGTTCTTGCATAGCTAATGCTGCAGATGCAGCTGGATGACTTATAATAGCTCCGATAGCTGCTCTACATTTTGACAATATGGTAGCAACTTCTGGACTATCGAAGCAAGCTTGAGCACACACTTGTAAGGTATAAAGTAAACAAGGAACTAAAGTTAATCCACGATTTGTTAAAGCATTCAGTAATTCTATCCTGGATGTGGCTACCACTACTGCAGTTACTCTTTCTATTTTCAAATCCCAATCAAGTAATAAAGAATCTATCATGTTACCCCAATGAGATTCTTCCCAATCTAAAGGGGCATGAATAGTACTTAACACTTTACATTCTAACACTGGTTCACCAGAGTTTTGATAATACACAGAAACAGTAACAAATTTTTCATCAGAATTTGATTTCCATTCTTCGATAGTCAAACCTACTTCACTTGTGATACAAGACAGAGTTGTTGCTACTGATTCGCGGAAAGTATCATAAATCTTTGGTATTATTTCCTCTTCCAGTTTATTTTTACTAGGAATCTCACAAGGTGAACGTAACGTTGCAACTAGTCTTTGAAAACCACGTCCTTCCACTACCTCTGGTAATTGTAAATCCATAATAATAAATTCAGCTATGGCATCTGATACAGTCTTTCCATCAATGCTTGACTGATTGATGGGATGATCCTCCGGCATGAGAAAAGCCAGATTTTGACTATTGTTCCCAATGTTGGAACCACTTTTAATCATCACTCTCAAGGGTTGGCCAATTGTGATATCATCTTCAATGTTGGACAAATTTATATTTGGATCGGTTACAAATTGTATATCTCCATCTATTTGGACGGTGCCATCCGCATTGGTAGTGTAAATATGCTGGGTAGAAGTTAGACCTGTTTTCAATAATTTTTTTTGCGCTCTTCTATCTTTTGTCTCCTGAGAAAGTACCTGCCTGCGTGGAGGATTGGTGGCTTCCAGCTCTAGAAGTTCTTGAGCATGTTTATTTTGTAAGTGCATGCGTAAATTACTGGTATTACGATTATATGCAATCTGTGTTTTACATAATATGCAAACAATTTTTACTTTAGTGAGAATGTCTCCATCATCCGTAGCTGGAAATCCGAAAAATTTCCAGTAAATACTTCTCATCGACATAGGCACTACTAATTTCTTATAAGTGTAAGTATACTTTTCTTCCATCATTTTGGCGAGTACCATTTGCATTTCACTTTTCGAATCATCTGTGGCAGATTTTCCGCTGTTAGGTAATGTTATTGGTTTACTTTCCATAATTGTAGATGAAAATACATAAGTGCCGGCACGTCGTACTTTTCACTTATTAAAATACATATGTACGATATATCTCGTTGTTATAATATTTCATGATGTTTCTCCTCATCAAAAATGGAAGATTTTCGTTGCATAATTTAAAATACATCTGTTTATGAAGATGCACGTTCCTTTTTACACGTCAATCTTTCTCTATGGTTATGAGGGAATAACGAATTTACCGCGAATATTCCGATATCTCAAAGCAGCAGTTTGACGAATTATTTTACAGATATCGAACTTCAATTTCTCGTTTCGAAAAGAACGATGCACGATCGGTTATCGATCACCTCTCGTAACGATGCTATCGACTTTAGTTCATTTGCTCAAAGAAATATCGCTACGTAGACCTCTCAACTAATCGATTCCGTAAAACAGAATAGTTTCAACGAGGCGACATCTGTATCGATTGCTCGATAATATCTCGTATTGTTCTTCAAATTAATTGCAAAACGTATATAAAAGCAGAAAATAAGTAATATTATTCGCTATTTAAGCATAAAATTAATAATTGAAAATTGCATGCAAGACAGTTTGTTAATACTAATATGTTAGATATAATTCTTTCATCGAAAGTAACGACGATGATTTATTCGAGAGATAAGATATCCTTGCTACGTACCAAATACTTGCGTGCTGTGTTATTGTAAATGTAACATTTATAATATTGTTAATAATGATATTAATAAGAGCAAAAGGATTTTTGTAAAAGGATAAGTAAATGCGGCAACTTCGAATGAAATAATCAGTTCTGAAAAAAATAACCTGTAATTTCATTTTTGTCACATTCTTTTTATACTTTTATAAACATTGTTTAGGATATATTATATGGTTTTTTGTAATTTTTAAGAACACTTCTATCTTTAAGGAATTATTTCGAAACGCAAGAAATGCATATATCGAAGAAAACAAAAGTACTGTCTTGTTTGATAATATGGAGGTTAATTTCCGTCTTTGTCGTTCAAACTGCCCACGTACCAGATGAATATTGGCAATCGTTAGAAGTTGCTCATCGTTTAGCATTTGGTTATGGATATCTTACATGGGAGTGGGTCATGAAAATTCGCAGTTACACATATCCAGTTTTGTTATCCATTATGTATCGCACATTAGCATTGACATCATTAGATTATGTAATAATTTTAACAGTACTACCTCGAATATTTCAAGCAGTTATAAGTGCTTACGGAGAATACAAATTTTATAAATGGACTAAGAACAAATGGACACTGTACAGTTTATGCATAAACTGGTATTGGTATTATTGTGCCACTCGTACATTAATAAACACTGTAGAAACTGCATTTACTATGATAGCTTTATCTATATTTCCATGGCGAGACAGTAACATCAAAAGTGTAAGATATTTATGGATTGTCGGATTTTTATGTATGATTAGACCTACTGCTGCTATTATATGGTTACCTTTATGTCTTTATCATTTATGTACAAGTTTACAAAATAAGTTAATGTTAATACGTCAGTACAGTATAATATGTGCTATCTGTTGTTTCAGTTCAATATTATTGGATAGTTATTATTATGGTATGTTAATTATTTCTCCTTGGGAGTTTTTTCGTGTGAATGTACTTTATAAGATTGGAGATTTATATGGAACGCAACATTTATTATGGTATATTATATGTGGATTACCGGTACTTTTAGGATGTTATTATATTATATTTTTATTATGTATTTATCAAATAATGAAACATTCATCCATTTTTCATCGTCAAGCAGTTATGTTAATTGTTATAGGTTGGACACTTGGTGTTTATTCTCTGTTACCTCATAAAGAATTTCGATTTTTATTACCTCTTTTACCAATGTGTCTATATATATGCACTTCTTGTACATTCTCTTTGAATGTGAAATTCATAAAAACAGCAAAAAAAAGTTTTGTGGGGCTATTAATATTAACCAATGTGTTACCTGGCCTTTACTTTAGTTTAATACATCAACGCGGATCGTTAGATTTAATGAACCTCCTTCATAAAGAAATTATTAATACTGATAATAACAACATATTATTTCTGACTCCTTGTCACGCTACTCCTTTATATAGTTATTTACATATGAATGTATCTACCAAAATATTAACTTGTGAGCCTAATTTCACTAATAATACAAACTATATGGATGAAGCAGACATATTTTTTGCAAATCCAATGCAATGGCTTGATAAAACCTATAACAGTAACAAAAATATTACAATTCCCAATTATGTGATATCGTTTGATCATATTGTACCAAAAATAGGTCGATTTTTGAAACAATATCAATTATCGTCCCAAATTTTTTATGCGCATTTTCCACAATTAAATTATGGAAAATATATTTATGTATATAAACGTAAATAAAAAAGGGAAAAGAAAGGTATAAATAATAGATACAAATAATGAAAAATATAAATAAATAAAAAAAAATGAAAAAAGGATATGCATTTATTGTATCTATTATCTTAAAAAATTATCATTTATAATAGTATATATAAGTTAATTTAATTGTATGTAATTCAATTATTGTCATAATACTTAATATATAATTTGTTATTTTTATTTATTTTCTGAAATAAATACATTCACAATCAATAAGTGGAAATAATAATATAACATGTTTATAATAATATAAAATCTAAGATTCTGTGGATTTAAGAATAACAGATTATTTATGTAAACGAAATTGAAGTGAAGAAAATAATGAAGAATAAGAAATGGTAGAATTCCTGTTGTTATCTTTTGTAAAATGGAGGATAGTAGGAGAAAAGAAAGATAATGCACAAATTTTTTTGAAAACATTAACAATACTGAAGAATAATAATATTAATAGTCATCATATTAATTATCATTTATAATTTAATATTATTTTATCACATTATTTAAATTTTTAAATATCTATGTAACAATTTTCAGTTTATATGCAAATAAAAAAGCTTTGTCATTACTTTAACTGATAATTAATTTTCAATGAATGAAACAAAATACATAAATGGGCACTTTCTTAAAATTAAGAATACTATAATATATTCGTATAATATATTTTATACGATTTTAAGAAGAGAAAGAAAGAAGAACAATGAACATAAGTAGAAAGAAATTACATGAGAAGAAATGAACAGAGAAGGACAACAGAATTATCAGTACTAAGCTAAATTCAAGAATCGCGATCGTAACCGCGAGTAAAGAAAGGCGGACGTGGTAAAGTAACGCAAAGTAAAGTAAGGTAACTCGTGGCTATAATCGAAGGTACGGTAAGATGGTGCAAGTGGGATGGAAGAAAATATAAAGAGGGGACTGACTACATGGAGTCAACGTTCCGAGCGGGTCAGCGACCAGCTCTGTCTTTTTCTCTCTTACATTCTTCTCCTTTCCTCTATCTGTGTCCTTTCCACTATCGTGATATTCTTCTTTCATAGTTGTCTTTCCGTATTAGAAATTTTGTTTTATACTTCGTTTCATTGGACGAGAGAATCTTAAAATGTCTTATCGTTCGAAACATATCTTCAATGAATGCTCGTCGTCGGATTCAAACAATATATTCGATGATTTAAATATAATAACGAGGAACACGATTCATCACGGAAGAAGTATCGTGATTTGTGATGGTTTGAAAGTTACGTACGGCTATGTGTGTAGGTACGTAAGACACGAATATAATCCTTGTCGGAGAGAAAGTTCTGCACAACGGTGAATCCGCTCCCCTTCCTTCTCTATCGTGAAAGAGCATCCAAAACGAATTGTTTCATCGCGATGTATAGGCAGTCTAGCAAAATTTCAGATGATGGATAAAAACTGAAGATCGATCCTGTTGTTTCAATCTAATGATACGAAATTCTCGAAAGTTTATACATTATATAGGTATTACGTTTTATTTTAGACGTTTTACATCTACGTTATGCATTTTATCGATTCTTTTTAAATTTTTATTATAGCTTTTATAGTTCAGTAAAACAGCGAAAGTTTCTAAAAATAAAATACATAGGTAAGTCCAATAGATTAGTTTCACGCTCGTGGACGTCAGTAGGTTAAGTTATGCGATGACCCTGTCGTAACGTATTTATAATTACATCGATTTGTAAGCAAAATTTGTTTTATCGTATTGTTTTTCTATTTCGGATTAATTCTCTATTGTAAAATTATTGTTCGTTTATATAACATTCATTATAATCTTAATTCTGTGGAAACTAAGATAAATTTCAGGATCTGTAAGGAACAGGTGTTTGGCAGATGCTTCTAACCTACGAAAGTCTTCTTTTTTGTATCCTCCTTTTTCACCTTTGTTTCTTTCTGTCAAGTAGCTATCAAACGTACCAGTGAGTAGTTTTTTTTTTTATTTATTCAATATTGAATAATATATGAAAAACGTTTATTTTAGAATAATAAATTTTATAATAGAGACTTTAATCACATTTAAATGTTTGATGCTCGCGCAAATAACATTTAGACAAAGAAGAATTGGCAAAACGTTATTGCAAATATACAAGGAAACACTTAAGATTCGCATCTATTTTATAACAACATTCATTAACGTAAAGGATCGATATAATATGAAGTTCAGAGTCCGATATCGTAAACCGGCTTTCCTCCATCGTTTGAGCAGACTTTGCTCCTCGAACGTAGACTTTGGTCTCGAGCGAGTCTCACCGCAGCGCCGCTTGTTCACGCAAGACTTATACACCTGTCCGCTATATATATATGCAAGGATTTCGTCCTTGTTATTTCGTGTTATATGCTATATTAAGATCTTAAATATTAGATGCGCTTTCACGTCAGATATATGTATATATGTATCTTATCTATTATACTATCATACTTAAACTTTATGCAGAAACGTAAATAATTCGAAGGTAACGGTGATAAATATTTATGTTGTAGAGTACAGCTGAAACTATCGTAAATCAATATCGAAACAATAATTGGTCCATTAACACTAACGAATGCAAAATCAATTTTAACAACAGACAACATAATTGCTTTGTTCATAGATAAAGGTAAAATGTACTGCGTATGTGTACAATATTGTACATACATGATGTTCTATCTAACGTGATGCATGTTTTAGTTGTTTGTTTTCTTTTACAATAAATTTAAAAAAAAAAAAACATAACTCTCTTTTTAAAAAACTAAGATGATCTTCGTTTCGCTATAAAAGTAATTATTTTCGAAATTTTTATTATGGTCGTTATACACTCGGCATCGATAAATTTTTTTTCAACATTGTTTTTGTTACGTGACCATGAATCATTGAAAAGTTGTACATCGTGTTAGACAGAATACTTCGTATGGATATAAATAACAAATTGTACGCATAAATATATTGTACGCATTTTTATAATATTCATTCGATCTTGGTACATCATAGACCAGTCGACAATGCACTTGTCCTCTTCTGACCGTCGCGTCATTACGCGCTGTCAAGTCCGACCAATCGCAACTGGCAAGCAACAGGTGACCGACCAATCCGGTCTCCTTGTCACAACATCGTCAGTCTTACATAGCGCTAAGTAAGCATTTCGCTTCTACGGATATTCCTACCAAATCCAACGATGATTGCTTTCCCGTTTTCTGCTTCTTTGTCTATACATAGCTCTTCTCATTCTCCTATCTCCCCACCTCACACGTCGATCGTATCAACCTGTTGCTCGTTAGGATTTTCTTCACTCTCTTTCCTAAGACGATTTAACATAAATTCTATATATCTACTCGTTGCAATATATGTATATGTAAAGTATTTACTGTGTGCGAATTTTTTATATAGAACAGCACGTAGCCTTTTGGAATTTTTATTTTTAGAAATTTCTTACACGATCTTTGATTCGATGCGGATTGACTTGTCTCTAGATCGACACAAGAAGAGATTTTTAAATCGTTTGAATATTTCACATGTAATAGGTAAAACACCAGATTGTAGAGAAAAAAATAATTCATAATTTAATACACGATTATTGATTATTTCTACTATTATAAAAGATGTGAATATATGAATTTGTTTATATGAAAGAAGCACAGAATATCTCAGAAATTTACTCGTTCATTTTTGGTGACCGACATAAGGAAGAATTCATAATTATTCTTAAATTTATTATTTTTAAGTAAATATATTCGATGAATGTTACAATAATCTTGATGAAAAATATTTCCAGGTAAATAAGAAGATAAGAAAGGAATACAATGACTTATATATTCATTTTCATGGCCAAATTATATACGTACGCACGTATTTACATTAAGAATTACATTTATATTACATTTACATTACTGATTTGATTATTCCGTAAACAGATTGTATACAGCGTATTCCATCAATTTTTTAAGTGTAACACATTCGCGGGTTACATTTAAAAATTCAAGAAGTCCCGAGTGAAAGATAGAAAGAGAGGCGCGGACAAGTGAAGTAAGACGTGTCGTGTACACGCACGTTATCAAGGCCGTGATCACGTTATGGAGGGAGCACTTCGAATCGAGGGCACAGTCGACATGTAAGTAACTTACCTGTGATCAGTTATAGAGCCTCTGTATAATTCGGAAGCGCGCCTCAGGTAGCCGCCATTTTTGTTTCTCCTTCTCGCACACCTCTTCCCAATCCACATGGTTTCCTGATCATACCACTTGGAATGTTTACCTTCGCCAATAGAGAGGATTCATTCATACACACGGATACATACTATCGTTCCGGATTGTTCGATGTATCGATCTGTCGTTATATTACGTATCGTTCGGTCCGCCATGAAGAAGTAAAACGTGGCGCTCCAGGAAAATAATCAGCGGCCCGGGGGAAGCGGGGGAAGCGTACCGCAAGGCGAGTGGAATGTCTGCGCACCTGGCCAGTGCGTCGCTGCTTTGACCTGCCTTTCCCTTCGTTTCTTTTAACCTGGCTCACGGTGGCAACGTGTAAGAACGTTCGTCGATCTGTTCCTACTATATCACAAATTGTCTTAAATATACCATACATATACATCGAAGAAGTTTCTCGAATTTAAATGTCGTGTTATCATCGTTACTTGGTAGTTTCCGCGTTTTTTTAACGTAACTCGTTCGGTCCTTGTCGTGTACATTCGGTTTGGCGAACCGGATTGCGCGTCCTTGTCGCGCGTACTTGGTGCGCGCGAGTTAACCGTGCGGGAAATGAAGCACGGGAACGAGCAAGAGGGTCTCTCCTGCTAGCCAACGAGCGGCGACGGGTTCGATGCGCAGTCGCCAGGTGAGGTAACGACGACGTGTGCGCGCAACGGTTGGGGTTGGCCAGTGTTGCACGAAACCTTGCCACTCGCGACGCGCGGCGGTTCGTCGATGGTGATAGAGAGCCGCGGACACAGATTTTTTTAACTCGCGCGGCTGCCTTCGGAGGACTGTACACATATCGAATTATCCTCACGACACCTGTGAGCAAACGTGGCGCGTCGTGAACGTTGCGGTATTATTCATCGACTCCCGATTACGATCGTTAATCCTTAACCTCAAACAAATAAAGGCAACATGCTGGAGAAGGATACCAACAGCAATCTGTGTTGAGGAACGTGATCGAGCTTTAAAGTGGAACGTGGAAGTTTTACTAGGGCAGACAACCGGAGGATAACGCACGAATATTAAGCTTGGAGTTGATTTTCGAGCCTCGTTTTAGGACAGGAGCCTCGCAGGACGACGGCTGTATGTTGCATGATCCGTGTCCGCACGGTGAAGTGTGCTACTTTGATAATAGGGTTCAGGTGTACGTTGATCCAAAAGTGAGTAGTGTCCGGAACGGAACGCGACTAACGAAACGAAAGGTAAACCCTGACACGATGCAGACTACGGGCACTACAAGGGGACCGACTCACCTGGTTGCTCTTTACGTGGCGACAGCCGGTCTCCAGGGTAATGCTCTTGGCTCCGATGAGGAGGAGATCACGCTGCTGGTTTATGTGCTCATCGATGTTCAACAAAATAAGGTATGTTTCTACAATGATGATTCAACGATTCAAAAAAGGTAGCAAAAAAGGAGAACGAAAATAAAGTGAAATGTGTGCAGAAGTTATTTGGAAATAAATTGTTTACGTGGAATTGATTTCCATAATGGGAGTTCTCAAATTTTAAACACTTTGTCGATACAATAGAACTCCATTAATACGAAATTTTAACTGAACTCCTGCCAGTTTAATCCACTTATCGAAATTATTATCTATTTGCACGAAGAATCAGAGATAGTAGGGAGAATTAATAGACTCCTATTATGTGAACTGTTTACCAACCAACGGACTATATATAATTTCATTTCGACAAATAGAATTCAACTGTACACTATTAAAAATGATTCACAGATCTTTGTATTTCCTGTAATGTGGTCATATAGTTATTTCTAATTGTTCGAACGATTTTTTATGCCGGTCACGCATAATGATTCACATATGCTTTAGCAATTCTTGATAGATATTCATTGACAGGCGATCGTTGGACTTTCCACGTTGACCACTATTTCCCTCCGTGTTTTTTTCTTTGATTTAACAATATATTTTCAATCGACCATCGTGTACCTTCGATCAATCGTTTCGCAGAAGTCGTGACACTGGAAACGATCGACATATCATTCAACTTTCACAAAAGTTTCTTCACCGCTGTCAATCCTGGTACGCGTTGCACTGGCACCGCTCTACTCTGCCTCTGCATGCCTCCGGCTGCCATTGTTTCTCGAATTATCCGGTGGGGGCGGAGCGTCGCGCCCTCGAAAGGTCGTCCATTACCTCCAGCTTTGCCATCGAGATTATCTGGCGCCATGGACTCCGTCTCTCATTAGCTTTCCCATATTACGATACCGGGAAATTACTCTCACCGCTCCAACTTCATTCTTCAATCGATATATAATAGAATTCCTGATAGTTTATAACGGTACATGAAATACAAATTTCAAGTTATCGCCGATGTTTTCGGTACGATCGCTACGATTTAACGGTATACGCGAAGGTAAACGCGCCCGAGCAGGTAAACGGAAGACGGTTCGGTTTCGATATAATTTGTAAAGGTACTTACTTGGGAAAACTGTTTAGAATTTTTAGTCGGTTGTTGATAATGTTGATGACTGATGATTGTTAAAATATAATTTATACGTAGTTATATTGTTAACATTCTTACGATATTATGGAATATAATAAATAACCCACAATATTGTGTTGTTATAGGTATTGTTAAAATTGTATATAATTATATTATTAAAATTGAGTTAGTGTAAGTCTACTAGGCAAAATAGGTGTATTTTTTATTAGAAATTGTTGGTATATTAAATGGTATGATACAATAGAGTTTAGCTTCAATAACTCAATCTTTATTTTCCGAGTAGGTAGATACACCTCTTAATATCCGAACATTACTACCAGAATGGAATGTCTGCTGGTTAATGATTTTTCATTTACTAGCAAACATTCTGATACAGTAGATTAATGTTTGGACATTAGGATATTCGAATAATAAAAATTTGAATAATTGAAGATTTGTACTACCTAATATTGACATTCTTTTTATCAAAACTTCGATCATAGGTATTTATAGGCTTTTCATTATGTAATATCTACTTTTTTATCTTAATATGCAATGATATTATTTCAATAATCTATCATTTTCAAACGTTCGGAAACATTTCAATTGTTTACATAAATTCATAAGTAGATAATTGAAAGCCAGCCGAAGATTTAATTCATCGAATGATCTCATGTATCATAACAGACACTTTATTTAAAATATCTTATATATTTTTAAATAACATGTGCCTTTTACAAATATTCGGAATTTAGCAAGAAAGGAAAACTAAAGAAAATCCTCGTCACATACTCATGTATACTCACGTATTTTACATTCTTCGTCTAATAAGTCGTCTCAATACGCGGACAAACCGCCAAGTTCCAAGTCGATTTTATCGAATTTTCTTGCGGCAAATTTGAGAAATCGGGGAGCATCCGGCGCGGCAACAGGTGCACCTAGTTTTCTTTATTCCTTATTGTGAATCGCCTTGCACGAGTGCGTCCGAGTTCCAGCTGGACGGTCGTTTCCTTTTTCCCCTCGAGTCACATACCTGACTATCTCCGATCGAACTCGATCGAGGACAATGGCCGCCGGTAAGCTCCTCTCGCTTTGCTAGGACCTCGTATATCTACTTAAATCCAACAACCGAAATACGTACGCTTTTGTATTTGCGCCGTACCTACTATTCATACTTATCTAGTGATGCATACTCGAAAGTTTTGGAAAGTTTTCGAAGTTTTCCAATATGTAGAATGTACTGGGAAAATTCGGATATAATTTAACAAATATGTCTCTATTTTAAAACTCTTGAAAGTTTTGGTTAGTCTTGAATCTTAAAAAAATGCTTCTAAAGATTGTTCATTCAACTAATACTCAGGATTAATTCTCTATAATGCTCTATAATGTTGGAAGTTATATATTACATCCTTTGTAAACAAGAAGATTGCTAATTTTACGTACGGAATATAAAGATTTGTAAATTTATAGAATAAAATAATTTTGAAAATTATAAATTCATTGTTACTTTGATGCTGACTTCAAATTACATAAACTATTTTTCATATCCACAAAAATAGTTCGAATCATATAATGGTTAATGTTGAGTATTGAAAGTATTGGGCATTCAGTATTTTATTTGGTTTACAAGCGCTATTTCTTATTTTTCAAATGTGTAACATACAAGAATAATGTGGATATGAAGTACATAAATATAGATATATCCCTTAAAATCTTTCAAGACTCAAGATTAATCAGAACTTTCAAGAGTCTCCGAAGCAATTTGAATTTTTTGTAATGTAGGTATCCGATGCTATTTGAAATGAAACACGTATGTATCTACGTTGTTATTGTGACCGTTTGATATTGTCTATTTATAATCTCAACCTCATCCCAGATTTTTATTTTTCGTATCGTTTGTTCGATAACTGACCAATTCTCGCGTTAATCAATGTAAAGAAAACGACATTATAACCAATAACAGATATTAACTATATTTATTATCAGTTTCACGTGCTTTGAAATATTATCTGAACGCGATGCCATTTATAAATAACGGAATGAACGGAATATATGTATCTATCAATATTGGCGAAAACTTTTATGAATTTGAATTATAGATAGTGTTGAATTTTACAGATTTTAGAAGCTTTTCTTTGAGATAATGTTCTTTTAATGCTTGATATTAATTACACATTAATTATTTATTACACAATAATAGTTACTAATTTAAACTATAGGGCAATATAATTTTATTAATACTTTATAGCACACATAACACAAATATTATTTCATAAAAATTATTATGATAAAAACTTCTTACATAATTTTCTGATTTTTAATTCTTGAAAATTCTAGATGATAAATATTTTACACGTAATGACCTCTCAACAAAATATATCGATACAAATTAAAGTTATTCGTACCTTATCATACTTTATCGATTTGGATTAAAAGAGAGCTTGTTAATCTCGGATTAATTGAAATTAACGTAACATTTTCGCGATACAAATTTACTGGTTTTTGGAGAAAGTCGAAAGATTCGTGTAGGATAGGGAAAGCCCGTCGAACGAAAGTTTCCAACGGTTCCCAAGCAGAGAACCATTGTAACTTGTCTTCTTGTTTCGAGGCTTCTTAGATATTCGGGGCTATTCAAAACTTCGGTCGAATGTCTTGATAAATATTACATACACTCCTCTGTCTCGAGTTTTTCCTCGTCTACATTACAAAACGCAGGTTGTGCCTCTCGCTTTCCGTTTGCGCATTAAAAATGTGGTAACTATATACGTGTCGGTTTATTTCGTTTCTATGAAACGTTCCTCCACAGTCGTGTGAAAAGAGAGGACGTTGACTTAGGCCTGGAAAGCAAGATTGCGCTCGCTAGACTTGAAACGCGAAAAGAATAGGCGTCGTGTGGTTTTACTTGAGCAAACGGAACGCTAAGTCTGTAATTTGAAAGAAAGAATTAAACGTCACGTTTGTTCAAATTAAAAATTAATTTTGAAACATGAAATAGCTTGCAATCCCGTTAGATCGTTATTATTTTATAGACCGCAAAATTACTTGCGATATAAAACGAACTTTGCATTTAGCAATCCTGAAATTTCTTATAAATGAATTAAAGCAATCTTAACAGAACTTAGGAATATTACAATAATAATATGATATAGGCACACAATATACATATTATAATACATCATAATTGTAATACAGATTTTACAATAAATATATTACGGAGTGTAATTAATAGTGATTATTATAGATAATGTTTCTAGGTAATCTCGATGAAAGTTCTCTTCACTTCTTCATCACTTCTTCAGGTTCTTTTTCTCTTTCTTGCAATACTACTTATATTTACGAAAATCATGGAACATTATATACAAAAGGTCATAAAATTATATCGAATACTAAAAGCAAATATTTAAGAAACACACACACACACATATATGTATTTAATGATATCTAGTGAATTATAATATATTCATTCATGTAGATATAAAGAGAACAGTAGGATTAAAATAAGAGCAACAAGTTTGAGAACCTTCTTAGGACTTTGAGGATCCCTTATTTTCAACCATCTGATTCCAATTTGATTGCATTGTAATTCGTTTAAATAATGCTTGCATTATTTGGCCATTGTGATTCGTTTCCGGCGTTTAAAGTTGATCGTGTAAGGCAAACTATAATGAGACATCGATTCATAGGCTTGACTCTTTATTTCCGCGTGCGTTGTTTCTAATGGTTTCTCTTTTATTATTAATTTGATGCGACTTTTCGACGAACGTATATAAATACAGTGATTCACTTCAATATATTTGAACATTTAAAGAAGGAAAAAATACTCAATGATGTTAAACGAAACACTTTGAATGACATTCGACTAAGAATGTTGAGTTGGCGAAGATTTTATTAAATTATTTATTTATGTGTTCTAATATTAAAAGTATAGAAGAACTTGTAAAAATACTACTTGTTTACTTTTATAAGTTTCTTTGTATAATTTATTAATTTTTATTAACACTTCTTTTTATTTTTATAAATTCTTTTATATAATTTATTCCAATATTAGAGCACATAAATAGAAACAGACACATTAATACGGACAATTATTTGAATAACAAATTATTCATTAAGTAAAATTATCTTTAGCATTAATTAAATGCGTATTTAAGACCATTATTCATTCTGCGTATCAATTTTTTATAAAATGTAGCTACAGCATATTTGGAATGAATATCTTGTATCACAATGTGATAATCGTATAATAGGAACTACATGTATATAATATTCATAAAAATTTTCTGCGACGAGTGTTCAAATACACTTGTGGTACCCGATATATGTGGTACAAAGTCGAAATACGTTTTTTCGTTTTGCGTTAGCTCGTTTTGCAAACGCTCAATATTTATTCGTCTGCGCATATATTAAGAATAGCTATCCAATTACTCTGTTCTTCCTCTATTTTCTTTAGTTTCCTGGACTTTAGATATTACGCGCGCAGCTTATTATTCACGTCCGACCGCCTCATTCCGGTCCACCATTCCAAAACCTTTTTCTCGTCCCTCCATGTAGTTTCTCTCCCTCTTTGTGTCGACGTCGTCGCGTTGCAATCTTATAAATACCGCTAAGACGTAATATAGTCTGTGGGAAAAAAGATTCGAAGAGAGCATGGCGGACGTTGAAATCTCCTGGCCGGCTGTCGTCACCCGGCGACGGAATTGAAATAATGATCTCGATTATCCTGCACACGATTAAAACCTGCGCAAAGCTGTACTTCTCCGTCCGTTTCGAGGTGGCTCGTGGCACTGAATAATAAACGTAGGTTTTCGAGATAATTGTTTTCTAGATAGAAAATTGTTTTTCTCGTCAAATAGGTATGTATTTATATCTTAATGGGTCAACTTTTGTTTATCTTTGTCTTTGTCGATGATATAATTGAAATTACATCAGGAAGTATTAAAGCTAGAATTAATGACGATTAAAATATCAAATTTATATCGAAGTGATTGAAGCGAAAGATGTGTAGGTAATACGTAATACCTACAGTGGAAAGTAATACAGATTTTTAAAAATGCACTGTGCAAAAGTTGTATATATATATATATATATAGTTTCAATTGAAAATTATTGGCTGCTTATATTATTCTAATGGTTCTAATGTTTAGTGACGATCGATCCTTTTTTCCTCTTAATGAATTTTATTGATATTCAAATTCTATTAGAATTCCATTAGAATGCTACAAAAGATGATTTCCCCACCGTTCTAAATTGTATATTTCCTACAATTTATAAACCAGTGCTTCAATTACCTGTACATCTTAAGAAATACAAGATGAAGGAATTTATCGTTTTCCTCGCGTCGTTTGTCGTCATCCTCAGCCGGGGCAAGTCAGTTCCTGTAAGCAACGTAACTCGCGACTTTTGACCTCCTGCCTCTTTCCTTCCCTCGGTAGATATCGTTCTTCTACTCGCATATGCACTCGTTGAATTTGCAATTTATGAGTTCGCATCGAATCGCACATTACATTTGTGCCCTTGTTGCCTCGTGCACGATAGATATTCAAGATTGTGACATTTTAATATACGATTGTGTACTTACGTACACATATTGTATATTTTATTTTCATTTTAATTTATCACACTACACGTATTAACTTATTTTACTTATTTTTCTTTTATCTATGTCTATTTAAAAAAGAAAACTTTAAGCATGAGATTGAAACAAAAGATCGTACCTGAAATTCTTTAAAACAAAATCTTTAAAATAAAAATTCTCACCGAAGAAAAACTCGAACAAGACGATCTCTTTCTCTGTCTTTCGAGGAAGACACAATTTCTAATCTGAAAACATCGTTACTTTCTTAATTATAGTTTAGAAGAAAAGTTAAACCTCGTTTAACTTGCGTAAAGTGTACATACAATCAATATAGATATGTAGTATTTTTAGAATACGAATGTTTACATGCTTTATGTACAGTTTTTGTTCCAAATTTCTAGTAATAGCGTTTTTAAATTATTGAAACAATAAATTCCTAGAAATAAAAGTCTTTTCTTTAACGTTATTAAATATTTTGTAAAAAGAATTTAATTATAAATTATAAATGAAACATATAATTTATAAATGAAATACATAGAATTATAATTTGGTCAGGAATTTTATTGTATTTTATTGATGCTCTTCCTTGATTTAGCAAGCAGAATTTCTGAAGATCGTTCATCACAGTTTCGAAAAGATGTGATGCAGATGAAACAAGTATTCAGAAGTTTAAAGACCTTAAAAATTTTTTCCAAATCCCAAGGTCTAATAGAAAAATAATAAGCCATTCATATTTAGTAAAGATCTATTATTATGGGAAAGAAAATTTTGAAGTTATGTAGGAAATTCTCCAAACGTCACGAGCACGATGTTTTAATCCTCGAACTAGGTTGTATAATTAACAGTCAATAATTAACATTTATGTAAATGTGATGCTGGTTCATTTACGTCGTGAATTACGCCACGAGGCTTTATCGAAGGTAATTCAACACGATGGCTTGCTCGGCATCGAACTACCTTGATCTGTTAACCCCACGTCAAAGAACATGCCTATTAAGTTTCTTGCGCGTCTTTCCACCAACATTGACGTACAGCTACCATGTGATGTCTTCGAACATGTATTTATCTACGAGCTCTGATAAATATGTCTAACGCTGCCAGAACTTGCGACATATTTTCAGTTGGTATTTTTTGTTTTGTCCTCGAACGGAAACACATGCTAATTAAAAATTTGATAAGAAAAGTGCATTTTTTAACAACAGTAAAATTTGTGACTAAAGTAAAACATTTCAAATGTCGATGATGATTAAAAATTATTAATTAAATAGTTTTTACCTATTGAAAAATAAAAAGTTATTTTGGTCTAATTCTCTTCGTGACAGAATTCATCTTGTATAAATTAGGATTTCAATATTAAGAATTATAAGGATTCTTTCAGTATTATATACAGGTGGAACTTTTTAGCGTTTTCTTGGAAAATTCAAATCAGCGTTCATTTCGATGAAAAAGTTTTCCAACTGGTCGTTACTTTCTATCCATATTTGAAACACAGTAAAAGTTTTAAGGCGTAACGATTTACTGAATAGAACGCTGAAATTATTTTAATTCATTATTAACATTCTTTTTTTTTTTCTTTCATGTGCCTTTGCATGATACGATAATTACTCTAAATTCCTAGTTATAATTAATAATTTATAGTACAATTACGAAGACTCATAATATGCCATTTTCAAACTCATTTAGATAATCGTATACTGCGTTACAACGTGGTTAAAAGCTTTTACATAAGCGGTTAAAAGAATTTTTTTTTTAACCGCCTATGTGAATTATTTGTTTAAAAAAATATCAATCTTTTACCGCCATCTGAATGATCAATTAACTACACTCAAAAGCATCTGATACACGTCGCATAAAATAATAATATAAATTATATAACTATTATATTCTATGATATATACTTAACTTATTAAACGAATAATAGACATTTGTGTGTAGTTCTTGTTATTGTGACAACCATTAAATTATTCCTTAGAGAAAATTCTTTACGTAGTATAGATATAAATTTTCCTACATGACTACTTGGTGAACATTCACGTGAAATATAATCGTTATGTGTCTTGATATGAATTATTTGGGGTTCAGGTTTATGCTTACATAAAAAGTGGCGAAAAGAGCAATGAAATTTGTTGATAGTAATATAATTAGTATAAATATCTGTAATTTGTTATGGTTACATTGTAGATTGTAAGTTAACAAAGTATTGGTTGTAAAAGTGAAAATATTAGGTAAATAACAAACTTTCGTTGCTCGTTTCGTTGGTATGTCCCTATGTATATGCAACCATTTCGGTTCAGATTATGAGTGGTGTGTTGCATAGTTGCAGGCGAGTGTATTAACTACATAAGATTATCGGCCTCTACATAAAATTACCGGTGCAATAGATTCCTTATTTTTGATTAAATGATAGCTATGATGATATGTTTGAATTTAAGCATGTTATTGAAATATTAAATGTTGAATTTTCCATTAAATTTTTTAGTGAATTATTATTATTGCATCTTTTTTATTTGATTAGAATTTTGAATGGAAAAATGTTACCGTTGCGTTTATTTGTGAACATGAATTTCGCAGGTAATGGGAAGACAACAATATATTATACGACCGATGGTAATGGACGAAAGTTGTACGCCTGGAACTGGTAGCGACAACCCGGCGGTTGCCGGAAGTAGTGGAGTCATCAGCGAAGCAGCGTTGGCACATGCTCCGGCGTTGACTGAAAGAAATCTTCGAGAGCATGGAATTCCTTTGGAACAGGCTATTGAACAGGTGATTGTGTTTTTTTTATCGAATAAATCTGAAAATCTGTAAACGCGAAATATGTACGTAATACTTACATCTACCGATTGACAAACGACAAACAAAATATGAAAGAATACGTACATTTTTTTCAAATTTATATGAGACATTTGAAAAAAAATTCATTTTTAATAAAAGTTTGAAGCATGGTGGTCTAGTATGTCGCCCGTGACGTCCGGTTGTGCACCATGTTTCGTCGTAGACGGTCAGGCGCCGATGAGACAATGCTTACATCCAGAAGCCTGCAACAAAGACATCAATTTGCCAGAGCACTACAACATCTTTCACGATCTTCGAAAGGAATTTGTTGCTTGTTACTCGACTCATGGAGAACTTTCGACATTCGGAATACAAGAGATGATGGAATGTATCCTTTTCGAAATTTGACTGAAAATAAGGTTACTCAGTTTTTATGTCGTTTTCTGTGTATATTTACCAATACGATACGATCGTTCAAGCCCATCTTAGTTCAACGTATCTTGTGATAAACAGACGTAAGATCGTAGAATCAGATTACTCCCCTTTGAAGAGTGTTAGGGCACGAAAATATTTTTCAATAAATTTTAAATATATAAAATTTTACTAGAAAATAACACGAACGTGTATTGAAAATTGAACGTCACGGATATATCGGTAGAATTGCATAGTCAATTTTTGATGTGGCTGATATTCGTCGCACGTGCAGCGTTCGTTCAAAGTTGAAAGTTTGGTTTTCGATACCGTACGATTGCCTTAAGGCGACGACTATGCTTGAAACGAGAATTCCAAGGCGTGCGTTAGGCGGCGCGACAGAAGTTGAATCCAACATATTCGACGAACCTGACGACGAACTAGCTGCTGCGCTGCTGCTGCTGCGAAATCAGTCTGTAAGCGAGTAGAGGATATACGTATCGTATTAATTGTGCTCCTACCAATCCAACATTCGAATATAACAAAATATAAGTCACTTTCTCAACTGTATTTTTTCAATTTAATTGTTGCGGAACAGATTTTTGAGTAACACGTGAAAGTGTGTAATTATTAGTTATTGTTTCAATCTACGTACAAAAGCAGAAATTCTTTCAATTTCATAAGTTCCTGAAGTACAAATTACGATCTAAGGCGAAGGTATGTTTTCTTTATTCTCAATACGTTTTGAAAGATTTACTCTTATACCTATATGATTTCGTTTCGTTGTTTAGTTTTATTTATTTAGTGAAAGATTTATTTTAAGGAGCAAGTTCTTTTTTACGGGTGAACAAAGAATTTATTAATTGTAAAATCTGTGTGAAAGAACATGTTTTGCATTTTTTGAACATAGATATTGATAGTAACATTTACCTATACGTGTTCTTTTAAATTTATACTAAAGTTGTAGAAATCATATATATCCATATGTGAGATTTAATCCAAACGAGGAAACATTATTTTGTAATGGAAATGAAATACTTGCCTTAAATCTAACTTAAGCACGAGTCAAGATTATGGTATTATAATCGTTCCACTTTATACCAATCGTGTCGTGTGTATAATGTCTGTCGTTAATAAAACAAAACCACCTGTGGCTGACGAGAATACAATATGTACAAATATCGATCGATACCAGCGCCGTGCTTTGATTGATCGACAATTTTGATTTACATTATTCGTTCTAATCATTTAGGAATAAATATAAAGTTAGTGAGCATATGACCCGGAAATATCGCTGTACGGTCGTTGTAATTTCTTATTTTATTCAGCCTTTTATTTTCATTGAAAATCCTTGATCTTTGAAATTGTTTTTGCAAACAAGCATTAAATGTTTCATATTATGGAAGTATTACGATTGGTTAGACATCTTGTCTTTGTTTCCAAGTTTTTTAAATATGAAATGAAAAATAAATAAAATCAACATGTACTACCAATATCAGTCGAATATCTTAAGAAAATTTCACCAAGTAATTATCCGCAGAATACAGTTTAAAGGTCACACTTGTGAAGATATTGGTAACAGCCTGACGACCAACTAAGATACATATATGGATAATTATGCGCGTAACAAGTTTATTCGATTTCTCGTCATTTCCAGTTCACCCATCCTCCTTGCATAATTACGTTTCTTTTTTGTGAAATTCGCTGTTATGAATCTGAAAATTTTTATTTCTTTCAAAAACTTGGAACTCAGAACTTATTATAGTATATGATATTTTTGTCTAATCTATATCATTTTAACCAAGTAGATCACAAATAATAACCATGATAATAAATTTGTTAATTTATAATTTCCGATAATATTTGGATTTGATATCTCGATACATCTCGAATGGTGGTTACGTAAAAGCGATTATTGCAATCTACCTTTCGTGTTATCGATATATATATATATATATATATATATATCGATAATATATAATTGTTATGTTAAAAATGAAGATTTATCCTTGACTGACGAAAATCAGATTTTGGCTTACCGTTAGATACTGACAACGAATTCTATGTGAAAGAAATACAAGATATGATTTGTGTAATACGAAGAATGATAAAAGATGGTAAGTTGTCGATTAATGAATTTTCATGAATTTTTCGAGTTCAAGTACAATGTGAAATTCGTAATAAGAATGATAGAAAAAAATATGTAATCTGTTTTTATTGTTGATAATATATATTTTCTTTTTTTTTCTAATTAATGGGTGACTGGTGGACAAAAGGAATTATTTCTTAACAAAGAGTAAGGTTCACGTATGATACGTCCTATCTTTTATAGACTATACATACGAATGAAGAATATACATTTTGTATTATTAGGTACTCGGTAAATTAATTTCGGATGATATCGTGATCATTTAAATTTTTGATTAAAGTTGAAAGTAAAATATATATATAAATTACAATCTTGAAGATCAATTCTATTCTTAAATTTGTTTTCATCTAGATGAAAATCTTTTCTTCTTTTATAATAATTTATAATAAATTAGAAGAAAGGCTCAGTTATTTTCCACTTGTAATTGTAATATAATATAATATATGTATCCGATATGAATTTGAAATTCTATTAGTTTTTTATTGCTAATTGAAGTAATCGTATAAACTGTACATTTCTTTATTATAAGGTATTTATAGCTTAATATACAATTACAGAGTATGTAAAAAAAACAAGTATATTAATTTTTATAAACAATTTATATTGTTAAAGTAGTACGAAAATTTCAATTATATCACAGTCTATCATATATTGTAAATATGGTCATTATTCTATAATATTATTATTTAAAATCATTCTACGTAAACGAAGAAATACTAGCAAAATCAAATGTGAAACAGAGAAAGAAAGAAAATGAGAAGGGAACGAATAAGAAGAGAGTAGTGTATACATTTTAAATCCATGCATTTGGGCTCTTATGTGTGTTCACGGTTTATGAGTGCGGGTCAAGCTGTAATGCTATAAGCAGTGACAGTCATAATATACTTCTTATCACAATGGTGCTCAACTCTGACTGATTTTAATTTTCAATCTTGTAAGAACATGTCACGTGCCACTATGACAAGTGCCTGTGCGTGTAATAAGCAATGAATGCTATTACTTTAAGACACGATCGCATATTTATTTTACAAATGTTTAATGTTTGTCGCACTTTTCGTTGAATTTTTGCATGTATTGTGTCATCTATAAACATCAAATCGTGATCAAAATTCCCTTTCTCTTTCCGTTTTATTGCATTTCCGGTTTAATGAAATATTTGATGGAGGGGTAGAAATGATGATGGAAGAAAAATTTCGATTCGTAAGGCATGAAAAGACTTCGAAAGACTGCTGACACGGTGCAGCGAGTAGGCAAATCGAAACTGAGTATTTTGCTCAAGCTTGAGAAATCGGAGACAAACTTGTTGGTGTAGAATTACGAAGGAAATGCGAATGGTGGACAGTTCAAGACACTGGGATAATGATTATATTTTTCGCGGGAGAATTCATTTTTCTGTTGTGTATAAAAACTTTTATATATATTAAGATTTATCACTGATCTAGTTTTTAAATAAAATGAATATGTTACTTGAATAAATATCGAGAATTTAAATCCTCATATGGATTATAATCGCTTTTTGGATCGATGTGAGTCATGATGCATAAGCGTCATCGACTTCTAAGGTTAATCGCAGTTTCATTTATTTTCTATTGTTAGGAGTGTTATCAAAATGCTTTCAATCATCCACTTAAATATGCGTTTATATTTCTTTTACATTTACATTGATTTAATTATATTGTTTTTATTACAGGACACGTCTTCCAAAATCCTGAAACAATTAATATTGTTTTAGAACCTGGTATATGGTAAGTTATTTTTGATATTTCTTTTTCAACCAATGAAATTTATGTTACTGATCTTATGATGTTCTTTCGTAGCTCAAAAGATGAAGAAGTTGACAATGGCTGTGTAGTAAGAGCTAGAGGTCTTCCTTGGCAATCATCTGACCAGGATATAGCAAAATTTTTTCGTGGCTTAAATGTTGCCAAGTAAGTGAAGATTATGAATACTAGCTTTAAGGTTAAAGATTGTTAAAGAATAAAATACATTGTAATAACTGTTATGATATTTGTACACAAGCCACTTGGATCCATGTGACAAAGGTAAAGATTAATATTTAATATATAAAAATGGATGATTATGCAAGTTTTTAAATGGTAATGTTTACTTTATAAGAAGTAATAAACAACAGTTAATAATATTTTCTTGTTATTTCTTTCTTTCTTATGCAATGATAAGTATTATCTTGGGGTCATGAATCTTATGTGTTATATAAATTTGCCAATGATTCTCAAAATCACAGTTGTAATTTATATAATTCATATATTTATTCTGTTTTAAGCATATTCTAACTGATTCTTGCTATTTTAATTATAATCAACTACAAAGCTTTAAATAATGTATTGACTTTTATTATAAAAATATTGTTTTACAGGGGTGGTGTAGCTCTGTGTTTAAGTGCTATGGGAAGACGTAACGGAGAAGCATTAGTACGGTTTATTAACAAAGAACATAGAGACATGGCATTAAAAAGACATAAACATCACATGGGAGGAAGATACATAGAAGTGTATAAAGCTTCTGGAGAGGATTTTGTTGGCGTTGCTGGAGGAACTAGTGGTGAAGCTCATGCATTTTTATCTAGAGGAGCACAAGTTATTGTTAGAATGAGAGGCTTGCCATATGATTGTGTTGCTAAACAAGTGGTACGCAAAAAATATTTTTCACATATTCTATCAGATATTCTATTTCTCATTTTATGCATTACTTTTCATAGTTGGACTTCTTTTTGTCAGGGCAAAAGCCCTGTCATGTATTGGATGGGGAAGATGGCGTTTTGTTTGTAAAAAAACCAGATGGTAGGGCAACCGGGGATGCATTCGTTCTTTTTGCAAAGGAAGAAGATGCTGTGAAAGCATTGAGTAAACACAGAGATTGCATTGGAAGCCGCTATATAGAACTTTTTCGAAGTACAATTGCTGAGGTGCAACAGGTAAATATAAATTACGCGAGTAGAGAAATAAGGAAAATAACTAAACATTGATTTACAGGTTCTGAATAGGGCAATTGACCCGAAACAGCAGGTTGTACTTCCAACGCCGCCTATTCCACAACTTCCTCCTATACTTCCACAACATATTATTACTTCTGGTACGCGTAAAGATTGCGTTAGATTGCGCGGTCTTCCATATGAGGCTCTTGTTGAACACATCCTCGAGTTCATGGGCGAACATTCAAAAAATATTGTCTACCAGGGTGTTCATATGGTTTATAATGCTCAAGTACGTACGTGTGTATTTTCGGTGTTGTGATTATACTTCATTTTTGACAAATCAAACCAAATACATTTTGTTTATGCGTTTAGGGTCAACCTTCCGGTGAAGCGTTTATTCAAATGGACAGCGAAAGTTCAGCATATGCGTGTGCGTCACAGCGACATCATCGGTACATGATATATGGCAAGAAACAACGATACATCGAAGTGTTCCAGTGCAGTGGGGATGACATGAATCTGGTATTGACAGGTGCAGTAACTCCGCCATCAACCAAGGCTCTACTATCACCCGGTACGTTGACCACACAAACCCCTGCAACTTTGACACATCCGCCTCCGCCGACGCCGGTACCGGTACCGGTACCGACGGCGCAACCCCCTCTCTGGGATATTCACGCCTTAGTACAGGCTCAACAAGTCCAAGCACAGGCACAGGCTCAAGCGCAAGCTCAAGCTCAGGCTCAAGCGCAGGCAATTCGAAATCAAGACTTTTGGTTAATGGCTCTAGCCTCAAATCCACCACCTACCTCTACTACTCCTGCTTCCCCAACTTCGTCAGCTACGACTAAGACGCTCGCTCTACCGGGACCGAATCCGCAGCATCAGATTCCTGCCTATGCAATGACACCTCAGACAGCAGTCGCGGCCGCTGCGGCTGCTGCAGCGCTTCACGCTCAGCCACCCGCGCCGGCCCCCTTTTTACTCTTTAATGTACCCTCTCGAATTCCTATTTTACGGGCACCGGCACCGCATAGTCTCTTGACACCTATCGTTCAAGCTGCCCCCATTAATCCAGCCGCTATAATGGGATTAAAGAGAACCTGGGAAACCGCTTTCCCACCCGATACGTCGAGCACAATCGCGAAACGTGCTACGTGGCACACACCGGCGGCCGCATTTCACGCGCAAGCTCCAGCCGCAGCACCAGGCTTGCCTTATCCTGCTCAATTTTATCCTCAGATTTAATAGGTCAAACTTGTTAGCATCGATCACACAGTGGACGGACGCAGTAGCTTCTTCCTTGTGCATCTGTTTTACGTTGTTGTAGATTGAATTTGAACAACCATGTCATCAATATCACAATATCAGACATATAATGAGATATTTATTTCTTGTGCAAATTTATCTTAATTACATCGTTACTGTGTGACAAAGTGTTGTACGATAAACAATTTATTCTTCTACGAATGTATATGGTTACATGCTATACCATGGCAATTATTTATAGTAGACATTCCACATGATATTCTATACAAACTCTTTTTTCATATCGTTCTGTTACATGGTAATAGTTATTTTAGAAATCGTTTGCTCTTTTTCTTTGACTAAGATACATACATATATAAACTTATTCATTTCAGAGATGGTTTTTTTTGATACTTAATTGAGCAACAGTACTTAGAGTGTTTTCCTTTCGTAACGTATGAGTTTTTCGACGGTCCAAAAGAGTATATCATTAGAACGTGATCGTGTATTTTTCTCTTTTTTCTGTTATACATGCTCTTTCACATCAAGTACATATCAGAAAAGCTGTTCTTTTACATGAGGCGTGAAGTGCCTTAAGAATTACGGATTTTTCGATTTAGGACATTATATTTTCTCTGCGTGAAAAAATTCCGTGATTTATACGCGCGTGATTTATATATATATTAACAGAAAATGAATTATAAACGTATATATACACATACACGCACATACACTCACATACATATATATATATTCACATACTTTTATATATATGTGTATATGTATGTATTAAATACATAAATATATATAAGAATGATTTATATATTTTGCTAGAAATATTTTTATTAGCGATAAGTAAATGGACATTCCATCCACTGTTATCGGTTTTTTAAGTACTAATTTAGGGAAAACAACACCTCTTTATGTGGCATCTACTTTACACACGTTCAAAAATAAAAGAAAATCTTCTTTTTATTTTCTTTCGTGAGATAAAAACCTGCAGTATACATACATTGCAGTTTTACATCAAAACGATATTTATGATTTCAATTATAACTGCAATGTGCATAAGCTTCCTGAGCCGATCGAGTCGACGTGATCCATAAGAAATGTTCTACGACGAGATTCACAAATTCATTTCTAACCGCCCTTGCCACATTCCTAAGAGAGTTTATTCTTTCTTTATGCCGCGTAGAGAACACTTTGAGCTCGAAATAGGAAAACCAGTTGAGACACGTTGCGCTTTCACGCGTACGTTCTTCGATGGTGCAAAATAGATAGAATTCATTAATTGGGCAGTTGTGTGTACATTACCAGGGTTTGACGAATGATAAAGCACGAAGAAATCAAACGAGATGAATTATAACATATAACACATATATTACGAAACAAGTGTTGTAGGCATCATAAGTATTCCTCTGAATCATGGAGATATTTTTTTCTCTTTTCAACATTTCTTCAGCTTCGTTTTTATAACTTTATTTCCTAAGAAGACACATGATTCGTATCATAAGACTAAAGACAGTTGGAGCAACGGTTGCTCAAGATATTATGTATATCATAAGAATGATAATGGGGCCAAAGGGAAAGCTAGACCAATGTCTAAATAATTCAATTCTGATTAAAATAGATAGACAATATTTTTGATTAAAAAGAGAAATTACTAAAAAAAAATAAAAGAAAATAAATAATGAATCTCCGTGCTATATTATTACATAGGAGTCGTATCTTGTGATGTTTTTAACTTGGTGTCGGCGGAATATATTATCTTCTCGATACTCTTATATGTCCATGATATCGTAGTTTTGGTGGAGAAACAGACGAAAAAGCTTGTCGAGGGGCCTCTGACATCGAGTGTACATGGAAAACTCGTATTTCGTCGAAATGAATGACGATTGATATTTTTTACTGCCATTACTTGTACATATATATGAAAGAGCTTCTTTTCTTTCCACTCAATGGTCCATATGATCGCGAAGCTCAATTAGTCTTTTGTCCTTCGCTACTATTTTTTTTTATCATGGTTTTTCTGTATGCTCGATCTCGGTGTTACCGCGGAGCAGCGTGAAGTGCTATCCAGTGATCACACAGATTTTTTTTCTTGCCACATTTTCTCTATATATAAGCACATTTTTTCTTTTCTTCTTTTTTTTTTAATTTTTTTCTTTTTTTATATACGCACTTAATATATATATATATATATATATATATATATATATATATATATATATATATATATATATATATATATATATATATATATNACGTACATATATTGATAATGTAGAACGTAATTTCAACGGATGAAATTTTATGAACCATGGAGACGGCACGAAACGCACACAATGATTGTTCTTATGTTCCAAAGTATAAAGTCCATGGGCATAGAAATGACTGGTTTGCATGTCGTGGTTTTGTGGAGGGACGTGCATACAAGTACCTGTAATATCCTTCGTTACCTATTCGTTCACACGACGAGAAGATTACGTAACGGGTCGAGTTATCTTTTTTTCTTCTTTTTTTTTTTTTCCTTAACTGGAAATTACGTTCATATTTTGTCTCTTTTTTTTTTCTCTCTCTTTTCCCTTTTCAAAACTTCGTTCTCCCGTTCCATAATTCTCGCATTCCTTTCCACCGCGTAGTGTCCAATAATACATCTCATAACACTCCTACAATTCTCGCACAACGCCTCTCTCTGTTTATCAGGAAACGGTGGCGTATTATATAGAACTGAGTAGTACCTTTGGTATACACCTAGTCCTGTTTTGTCGTTACAATTGCAGTGTAAAGTGTGCACGACTTTGGACAAATACTTTTGTAAACTGATCCACACGCATTCATGTAAACGAATAGGGATTCTTTTTTTTCATCAAACATCAGCACGGTATATCTGAAACTGTGAACGCGTACTTTGGTACTCGGATCGTGCACATTTTACATTCCAATCTTACTGATGTAAGTCGAGAATCGGAACATTGTTCGCCGATATTACATACGTATATCGGGATCACGCTTCCTGATTCAGCTTCTATATAGCATCAATAGACATCATAGAGACTAGATTTCAACGTGAGAATTTCAACGGACTAACTTGGTTTTATTTTTTACTATTGTTTCTGCGGATTTAGGGATATAGAAATGGTATAATTTATAGATGAGGGGAGTGATATTTAATTTAGGGAAGAGGAAGTCAATTGTGCCTAAATTTAATTGATTATATTTCTATACCTACTCTATACTGTTTATGATTTAGTTAGTTAAAATTCTATAGATTTAGACAAGCTATTGTTTTAAATAAAAAATATGCTGCAGTTTTGATTATTGAACAATAATTATGACAAATATTAACTGATAACATCAGAACAAATAAGAAATAAATTCTCTAATAAAAATTAGGCACAATTTACGTTCCTACGTCCCTGTGTATATTCTTACAATTAGATCCCTAGCTGGTTTAGCCGACTCATTAGATATATGCAGCCTCTATTTCGCCTTATCACTATGAACAGGCGAAATCTCGGTGTGTTTTCAAAACGCGAATAATCAAGAAATGTATCTGCCGGGAGTGTCGAGAAATTTTCAATTCATTTTTACACAAACTTAAATCTTTGTCGTGCTACTATTGTAATAATATTGGACCAGGTTTCTCACACAAATGAACATCATACGCCAATCCTTGTAACTGAATTCGTACGAATTGTGTTCAAGAATTTCTCGATGCGCTCGACATTCGCAGAGATTCTTTTACTCGATTTATTGAAATAATTACAACTTTCAATAACTGCGGCTGTAATGGTGTATGTGAAATACGCCTTCTCGTAAGAACGAGATATGCGTGCATTGAATAAATGCAACGTTATGCATCAATAGACCAAAAGTGACCGAAAGAGTAAAAATATCTTTCAATATGAATATCCACTGTTTATTGTAGGGTCTACTGATGTATAACACGGAGTCAGGGTCCGAAGGTTAAGTTCGGTAGCAACTTAAATTAATTTGTTACTTAGGTCCTCAATTTTTTTTTTATAGTAGTTTTCTTCTACCTAACATAACGAATGATTGGATTAGTATATAGATTTTTTGATCACCAATTCAATTGATCGCCATTTATTAACGAAAGACCAATTATTCATTCTTCTATCATAAAATCGCTTAACACTATTGATGCATAATGTCGCCCAATTGTGTATTAGCTGCCATTAGCTTTCGCTGGGCACACGAGCCATATTATACACGTTATTCGGGGTATCCAAAGGGAGAGTAAGATTAGAGAGAGAATGGAGAGGGAGCGAAAGAAGAGATAGAGTACGAGTGTGAAGAAAACGTAGCATTTTTCGTTTTAGATTATTACCACACTACTACTACTACTACTACTACTACTACTACTATTATTATTATTGTTATTGTTATTATTACTATTATTATTGTTATTATTATTATTATTAATATTACAATTACTACTACTATTACTATTATTACTACTGCTACTACTTATTATTATTATTTTATATTATTATTATTGTTTCTCGTACTAACTCCAGAGCTCGTCACCATCAAAGGTCGTGGCATAATAATATTTTTTTCTTTCTCATTATGCGTTGAATGTGTTGTCTCTGGTATTTTGTGATCCGCTAACCTGGTGACTGACAGTGTGTCGTCCTCCCCACCCCTTTACAAGTTTACATTTTTGACTAATCGTCGTGAATAGTTATTTATCATTGTTAGTACGTCATTGTTGTCGCTATTATTCGGAGGCTGACTAAAACAGTAAAGCGACACGTTCATTGTTAATTATTCATTTAGACTTTCTTAAGGGTTATTCAGGTGGAATATGGATCAGACTCTCGCTCTGTTCTAAATCCTCTTTCTTTTCTTTTTTTTTTTTTTTTTGTTTTAATGAACCATATAGTTAATTGATTGACGATTTCGTTTAATTAAAATGAAATTCGATTTAGAAATTAGAGGATTTTGAAAGATTGAGAATTTAAAGATTTGCGAAAAGAACGAGAGTCTCTGGAGTCATCTCTCAACAAGAAATATATCACTCTAATCATACCCTACGAGTCTTCACGGCTAATCGTGATTGTCTTGGCGAAAGTTAATTAATAATTATGACGCGGTACCAGCTTTACGCATATTGTCCGCGATGTAACAAGAGAAACGGGAATAAGTTACGGGTACTGCGACACTTCTCTCTTTTTTTTTTCTTTCAAGGCCCACCCGAGTTACGAAAGAACATCTTTTCACCGATTGCGTTTTATCTATATTGGGATAATTGGACACACGTATACACATAAAAATACAGCAAGAAACACACAGGATACACGTATAGACAGACACACGTATATATTGCAAACATAAAAGACACACACACACATACAGGATTTATATACCGATCTTTTTTTATCCCTTGTATACACTTTTTCTGTATATCGACGATTATATCGATGGTAAATTGATCATGTTTAATAAATGTGCCTTGTGGACATACATATCTTTTTGCTTGCCGGGTTGGTGGACTCTTACCCTGATTATATTACCTCGCCTGGTGGTGGTAATTTTCGTAGACGCTAGTATTTAGTTTAGTCGTTATTATATTTATTTTTTTTTTTTATCATTAAGTAACAGTTAAGAAATTTTTTAATACAAGGATTTTTAGTATTATCGCCCTGCCCCTCTCCTTCTGTCCTCGATAAATGAATTTCATTAGAATATTCGAAATTTGGCTTGAAGAATGTATTCATGGTATAAAAAGATATCTCGAGATCTCCTCATGACAGTCTGTGAAAATTATGACCACCATTATCCTGTTACGTTCTATACATTTTTTTTTCACTGGGCTCGCAGGTATCTTTGGTGTCTACAGATCAAGTTGGAGATTTCTGTGTCGTAACTTTTGCCTCCTCTCTCTCTCTTTCCCTCTCTTTATTTTTTTTTTTTTTTTATTTTCATTGGTTCACGTACAGGTTCTTCCTCTTTCACTCTTTTAATCTGTCTTTTTTTCTCTCTATTGCTCAGTTGCTCTTTCTTTCGCTCTCTCTTTCTTTCTCTCTCTCTCTCTCTCTCGCCTTTTTTCTCTGTGTTTTATCTCCCTCCGATCGTTGGATCGATCTATCTTCTGTTCCCCGTTTCTAAAGGACGAGGTCACGAAGGGCAGTAACCATTTTGGTTTCAATGTTAACATCACGTTGAGCAAGCCTGTGATGAGATGTAACACTGTAATCTAATTTAAGACTTGCTTACTTCTCGGTTAGACATTTTTTAAAAATTTTGTTCCCTGTCTCTTATTACCTAATTTAACGTGACCCGTTCCGATTTTCCTTAACTTCTACTTATTAGAGCGAGGAACACCCTTGCTTAATCTGTTCCAACACTTATAGTAATTCCCCAATTTTTCTTCTTTTACGCAAATGCCTCGATGCGTCACGAATCCACGTAAATCTAAAAAATACGAATTGAAATATCAAAATAAATTTCAAAAGATTGGAGAAATTCAAGAAATATCAAATAAAAATTAATTAGAGTAGTACGTCTGATACGTTTGACGCAAAAAGGCTTTTAATATATCGGGGAAGAGAGAAGAGAGAGAGAGAGAAAGGGAGCAAGGTTCGAGAGAGGGAAGGAATGATGGAGAGAAAAAGAGAGAATGAGAAGGGGAGAGTGAATTTTGGTGATTTGGCAGAGGGTCGAAATCGCAAGTTGGTGCTACATATATATAAAATATACGTATATATCGTGTTACAATGGTGCAGTGTCGATTGCTGTTTGGTAGCGGGATCTACAAATACTAACTTCTGTGCTTCCAGGTAGGCCAAGTCCAAATCATTATTCCTTTGGATGACGTGTTTTATACGATCCGAGCAACTACACGATGAAGAATCTCGCAAGAAAATCAAATCAGATGGTTAAATTTATAAAATTTCCCATCGAATGCGGTCAATCGTTTTTCTTGGTGAAAAAAGTTTTGCACGGATCGTAGAAAATCGTCAGATTAATCGTGAAATCGTGCAGGTTGCGGGAACACGCGAATAGAAAAGCAGATGCGAAAGATTATAAGCTTGAAATCATAAAAAAACAACGAATCAAGTAATCAGTGTATTGAGATATTCTGCACGATGTCATCGACCACAGATCGTGGTGTGGTTACATAGTTGGGCATTCTTCTTACGTTTGTATATACATAGAATCTATGGGTATTATATTGAATCTTCTTCTTTTTTTTATTTTTTTTATTTTTATTTATTTATTTATTTATTTATTTTTTTTTTTTTTTTTTAGTTAATAGTTAACGCGTTACGTAAC